>NC_086320.1:391593746-391830517 GCF_036172605.1 Pelobates fuscus | reverse complement strand
TCTGTGTATACAAAGCAGGGTCTGTGTCAGGTTCTGTCTATACAAAGCAGGGTCTGTGTCAGGTTCTATGTATACAAAGCAGGGTCTGTATCAGGTTCTGTCTATACAAAGCAGGGTCTGTGTCAGGTTCTGTGTATACAAAGCAGGGTCTGTGTCAGGTTCTGTGTATACAAAGCAGGGTCTGTGTCAGGTTCTGTGTATACAAAGCAGGGTCTGTGTCAGGTTCTGTCTATACAAAGCAAGGTCTGTGTCAGGTTCTGTCTATACAAAGCAGGGTCTGTGTCAGGTTCTGTCTATACAAAGCAGGGTCTGTGTCAGGTTCTGTCTATACAAAGCAAGGTCTGTGTCAGGTTCTGTCTATACAAAGCAGGGTCTGTGTCAGGTTCTGTGTATACAAAGCAGGGTCTGTGTCAGGTTCTGTCTATACAAAGCAGGGTCTGTGTCAGGTTCTGTGTATACAAAGCAGGGTCTGTGTCAGGTTCTGTGTATACAAAGCAGGGTCTGTGTCAGGTTCTGTGTATACAAAGCAAGGTCTGTGTCAGGTTCTGTCTATACAAAGCAGGGTCTGTGTCAGGTTCTGTGTATACAAAGCAGGGTCTGTGTCAGGTTCTGTCTATACAAAGCAGGGTCTGTGTCAGGTTCTGTGTATACAAAGCAGGGTCTGTGTCAGGTTCTGTCTATACAAAGCAGGGTCTGTGTCAGGTTCTGTGTATACAAAGCAGGGTCTGTGTCAGGTTCTGTGTATACAAAGCAGGGTCTGTGTCAGGTATTACTTTTTACTTAATCCACCAATCAGAGTGTTATGAGTCAAATTACCACAGGCTGCTCACTGTTTAATAGACATGCCCCTACTCGCGGTATAGCGAGTAGGGGCATAATTTACTAATACTAAGTAATCTTTACTTAGTATTAGTAAATTTGGCTGAAAGGCCAATTAAGGTCTTTCAGCCTTTTAGTAGATAGCTCCCTAATACCGTGGGAATTAGGGAGTTATCTACTTATTCATTCCTGTCATTACATTGACTGGCTAAGTAACTTACATTTTATATGAATGTGTGTTACTTGATTGTTGTAAGTGTTGCAAATGCTTACAGCTGAATCCTGGCTATGTTTGTATACTTTTTATTTAAAATTATATACAATGTAACATTCTTCTTCTTTCACTGGGTAAGTATATTAGTACTTAGGCAATACTGTGACTTTGGAACTTCGACACTTCGGAAATTCGGTAATTTCAAAACTTTGGGACCTCGTCCATTCGGACATTCGGAAGTACCCAAATGTCCGAATTGCCCGAAATTCGTCCGAATTAATATTCAGACTGAAACGAATTGCACATGTCTACTTCTCGGATTGGTCGCTCGCTCCCTGCGGCGACAAATCAGCGCTTTACTTGTGCCGACCAACCAGGAGAATGGGGCAAACCCAGTTTGAATGGGCGCTCCTTCTCCCATTGGTCGGTACGGACTTCCATGCGGCCAACGGGAACACTGCAGTCGTGAGACCGACTCACAGCCCCAGGAACTCCCTGCTGGCGGGCGTCCCTCTCTCCGGTGGATATCCCCATGCAGGTATCCACTGGAGAGAGCGCTCCCCTGGGCAGCCATGAGCATAACCTCGTAGCTCCCAGGTAAGGGGAAGGGATGAGTAATTATAGCTCCGTTGGGGAGCAGATAGGGTGATCCCTGACACCGGGATCGAAGACCCCCTGGTGGGCGTTCAGTGAAACGTACCGGCGGCCACCAAGGGGATGCACGCGCCGTTTGTTCCCTTGCACTGTCCAAGCGCCAGCCCTGCAATGTGCCTTCACGGACTGGATCGGAGATCAGAGATATCCCTCCCGGTTGACAGGCACTATGCTGGCAGCCGGCAGGGGTGGGAGGGAGAGAGGACCCAGGAGATCAGCCTGCAGCTCCTCCGGGTCCTTCTCTAGCGAGCATGGAGCATTGCCACGGTTACCATGGCAACGCTCCAGATCTCGCAAGATTGAACTCTAGCCCTTTAGCTACGGGCTAGAGTTCACTCTCACCACTGGAACCACCAGGGATTCCCCACCAGACCACCAGGGATTGAGAAATGTCCCCGCTCCTCCCTTAGTAAAGGTAAGAAGGGAGGGGGGACATAATGTATATTTATTTTATTAAATAAATAAAAATGTAAAAAGCCTCCTTCCCCCCCCATACACACACTGCCCCACACACTTACGCTACCCCACAAACACTGCCCCCATACACACACTGCCTCACACACACACTTCCCCCATATACACACTGCTCCACACACATACACTGCCCCCCCATACACACATTGTCCGACACATACACTGCTTCACAAACACAGCCCTCCATACACACACTGCACCATACACATACACTGCACACCCATACACATTGCCCCACACACAAACACTGCACACCCATACACACATTGCCCCACACACAGATACAGTGCCCCTCATACACATACTGCCCCCCGTACAGACACTGCCCCTCCATACACACAGTGCCCCATACACACATTCACTGTCCCCATACACACATTGCCCCCCACACACACTGCCCCACATACACATACAGTGCCTCCCACACACATACAGTGCCCCCATACACTGCCCCACACATACATACAGTGCCCCCCATACAGACACTGCCCCCCATACAAACACTGCCCATACACACTCTGCCCACACATACACTGACCCCCATACACGCATTGCCCCCCCACACACACTGCCCCACATACACAAACATTGCCACCCACACACCGCCCCAAACACACATACACTGCAACTCTCACACACACTGTCCCACACATACACTGCCCCCTCACACACACTGCACCGCTCACACACACTGCAGCTCTTTCACACACACACTGCCCCCTAACACACACACTGCACCCCTGACATACACTGCTGCCCTCACGCACTCACACACACATTTCACCGCTCACACACTACACCTCACACACACACACACACTGCACCCCTCACACATACCACTGCTCCTATGCCCTATATCCCAGGAGACCCCAGGTAAGTTGTCAAACTGTTCTTAAACGGTATGACTACAGTGAGCTGTAGTGGTTATCGTGCCTGGATTATTTATTTAAATAATCTACAAGTGTCCCTCCTGAGATCAGGCTCTGGATCCGCCCCTGGGAAGAGCCCAGACAGTCCCCCCATAGAAAAAGACTGATCGCCGGGATGGGAGAGAAGGGGTTAAATATTTTATTTATTTAATTTTTATTTAATTATTTATTTTACTGAGTGCCTCGACCCCTCGAGACACTCAGTACAGGCAGAGCATCGGAAGCCTGCCTGATGGCTTCCAATGCTCTGCCTCACTGCCAGGCTCCACGTGCACCAACCCAGAAGTGATCACTCTGGGGGCAGGGCCGTCTTTAATATTGATTGGACCCTGGGCAAGCATCTGCTTGGGCCCCCTGGGCATGCAATCACTCCCTCCACCCCAACCTAGAGGCGAAACTAATGTAGAGAGTGCCTTGGTGCAAAAAAAAAATTTAAGGCCTGCCCTGTAGCAGAAGAGTAAAGAAAAGATAGATCCCCATCTGTCATACAACTCCTGCGATGCTATGCCAGCTGGGGATCTACCATCCTTGCAGGGTTGTATTTTTGAGCAGTGCTTGTGCAATTGAATGTCAGCATGTTATTGTATAGAGTGCATGTGTGCATGTAGGGGTGTATTTGTATGTACTGTTACCATTGGAATGCAGTGGTGTACTTGTGTGTAGTGTTTGCGTTTGAATGCAGGGATGTGTGATTGTCTGTAGTGTTGGCTTTTAAATGCAGGTGTACTTTTGTGTGTAGAGTTGGTGTTTGTATATCATTTTAGAGTTTTAATACAGGAATGTGTTTGCATGTAATGTTTGTATTTGCATGCAGGGGGTGTTTGGATGTAGTGTTGTGTTTTAAATGCATATGTACATTTGTGTGTAGTATTGGTGTTTCAGCAAACTGGTGTGCTTGTATGTAATGTTTGTGTTTGCAGGGGTCTGTTTGCATGTTGTGTGATTTCTACAACACATATACATATACACATTAACACGCAGAAACACACATAAGCACACTGACACATGCTCATACCTTGACACATACTGGCACATACATACACACACACACTCAGATACACACCCTTTGACAAACAGATACAAGCACTTTGATACACACACACACTGGCACATCCACACACAGAGATACACACACACACACACACACACACTGACACGGGTATGTACACACACACTCAGATACACACATACATAAAGGTATAAATGCAGGGGTGTATATGTATACAGTGCTAGAGATGGAATATAGGAGTGTATTTGTGTTTGCATTAAAATGCTGGGATGTATGCATTACCACACACTCAGATGCACACTTACACACACCAACACATACATACACACACACACACACAGGTACACATACACACTGACACACAAGTACACATACACAGGTATACATACACACAGAAACACTGACACACAGACAAACACAGCCAGAAACACACACTGACACAAACACAGCCAGATACACACAAGGACACAAGGACATAGCCAGATACACACACTGACACAAACACAGCCAGATACACACACACACACACACACACATATATGTGTACATTTACATATTTTAATCTCTGCCTTCTAGCAGCTCTTGGACAGCAACTCCCAGCAACCTTGGCCAATATAATGTCTCAACTCTGTTCTTACATACCCTGGTCTAGAATTTGGCAAAAGTGAATTTGGAAATGGTGTACAGCCTTTGATAACACTTGATGCAATAATATGTTAAAATACATACTTTTTACATTTATATTTAATAGGGAACTGCCAGGTTCTTCTAGGATTTTTAACATGTACTGATTCCCTGTGTGTTACATTACAAACACCAACACTTGAATAAAAGTGATATCAGAAATAAGCAAAACAAAAAACAAACAATATTTAGCCACCCTCCTGTCTCCTTACCTTTTGGGTACAGAGGGGTGGCTTCCCTGGGGTCCAGTGGGAGCTTCCTGGCCAAGGCTGATGGGAGTCTGCCATCAGCTTTCTCAGTCCCTCTCCCCCACAATGCCTCCATGTGGTGTGTTCCTCCTCCCCAGCGGCACTGAGGAGGAGGCGATCTGACCTCACTTCCTCCCAGCATGCCATGGGGAAGAAAAGGGATCACAGGGCAGTGTGTGCGGGGGCTAGCTGTGAGTATGTATTCAGCCAACCCACATATTACAGGGCCCCGGTCCGGAGCAGTATTAAAGGGCCGGGGCCCCTGATTACCTCAGGTGCTGCAGGGGGCCCATGGGGCAGCTGCCTTAGGGCCCCCAGGAGTAACTGGGCCCAGGGCAGCTGCCCCTTTTGCCCCTCCTTAAAAACGGCCCTGTCTGGGGGGGAGCGATCACCCGGTGTTCTCTGGTGGCCACCGGCATTGAGGGGGGGGGTTTGTGCGAGGCATCGCTGCAATACCGTTAGAGTGGCTGGAAGCGATCATGATTAATGATAATGATAATTAGCCGCAGACGTATCAGGTACGGCCAAGGTCCTTAAGGAGCGTTTTTTGTTGGATGTGCCTGACACGTCCTTGGTCGCGATGGGATTAAAAAGCCCCTTTAAAACACATCTGATTAGAAATGCTTATGGACTCCCAGAGTAACTTATCTCTACTTATCCAGAGCTGTCTCTCGCTCTCCTAAAGAGCCTGTGACAAACTGCCATTTGCCACTGGGCATTGGAGAGGACTTATTGCTAGCCTCCTGCCCTGCGACTATGGCCCTGGAATGTATTGCCCTGTAAGAATTATGTGGGGATATTTATGGGATAATAATAGTAAACAGTTGAGAATAGCCCACTATTTCAATTCTCAGATCCCAAAGATCGTTATCATGTAAGTGAAATGTATTCCATATAAATAAAATCACAATTTGTTATAAAAATAGATACAATTTATTGTGACAAATTAAATAGTAATAATATGTAACATGCGTGATAATAATCAATGAATATTCAGTATAACATGAGTATGCAATACAAATGGCAATATATTCCAATGGTTAACACAGCAATTGTCAAACAAGATTTATGACGGTGGTTCACAGAGCTTGCAGCGTAAGGCCATAAAACTTAGCTAACAGTTAGAATAACCCTTTCAATGCTGGCTAGCCTCCTAGGTAATTAAGATCTATTCTCATGTAATTTTAAATAAAATAACATTTAAACCAGCTCATTAGTCATTTCCTAGAACCATCCAATAAGAGTAATCTATCATGTTCTATAAGCTGAATTTTAACTTGCCTACACAGATATTTTATCTTATTTTAGAGCAAATCAATACACCTGGATAAATATCACGATATGCTAACATGTGATAAATCACATAAATATTATTCTAATTCCATCTACAGAATGGAATGGTTATAACTATGTACTTCTTATTTAACTAAATATCGAAATCTGATCGTGATTTATCCAGTCATATATCATGCTCTTAGAAAATTTTAATTAATTTAAATTAATTAAATGAAACCAGTATAATTACCAGTTGAAGAGATGTTCTCATCAGATGTTCTCAGGTAGCGAAGTGTCAAGGAATGTTTGTCATGGGTCTCTTTCTCACTCTGACTCACTTGCTTCTTTCTGACTCCTTGTCTTTCTTCTCCCCTTGCTTACTCATCTGCTTCTCTCCTTTCTCCCTTCCCTTTGTCTTAACTTTTTTTAAAGGGAAAAATTCTCTGTTCATCACTAGGTGATAGACCGATAGAAAACTGGAGGTGTGGTTACCTTCCAGATAGCAATTTAAGTATTTGGTCTATAGAGGGCAGTCTCGTCCCACTAAACATTCCTATCCAGGAAAGAGTTAACTTTTCCTGGTGGTTATTTTGACGTCATTTAGCTTATCTTTATGGTTATCCATAACTTACGTTTTCTATCAGTACAAAGAGTTTCTTTGAATTTTGGCCAGACTATGTGTCTGGCAAATTCAGCTATAATTTCTAATATGACAGTTCGTAAACTAAGTTTCACCTCTAAATTACAATGGAACCTTATACAATATCGAAAGTAAAATTAAAGTATTTAATCTTCTCTGTCACAAATGTCTGGGTTTAGAATTTATTATATTCCATTAGCATTTAGACAGTCTGTCCATCCCCCGTTCTCATTTCTCATCACTCTGGCAAAGTGGTTAGTTTTACAGAAGGGATAGAAATCTTGTGTCTTTTGTTAGCTTGAAAATAACAAAATGGAGTCTGCTCTGTTCAGAGTGACTCTGACAATATACATTTTAATTTCTATCATAGCACAAAATGTCTGCCGATATAAATACCCTGATGATTACATTTGGGCACAATGGATTTTTGTATGCTGTTCCTGGCCCTTTAAATACGTGGGAGCTGTGTTACAACTTTTAAACTGGCACTTCGAATGCAGTCAAAGTGCCGAAGTCGTCGAAGTGGTCGAAGTGGCCACCATTCGACAAACGAACAAGTGGCGGCGGCCATTTTAACTTATAGGAACGCGGTCAGCGTTGTGTGCAGCCAAATCTATGGAACTGTTTGCGGCTACCCAAATGCACGAACACCGCTGACCCGTACCTACTTCGACACCGCGGCTGGAGACTAAGTCCCGTTCGAAGATTCAAACGCTCGTTTGAATGGGACTTAGTCGTTTTCTCGGTGTAAAATAGACCGACCGCACAGCCCAAATCCATGGAACTGTTTTGGGTCGGAAAATGTGCTTGCGGTCGGTCATAAAGGACTTCCAGCTAACTCTTTAACCCCTGGATGGAATTGGCTGAATTTTGGACATGTTTGTAAGTAAAGTATGCTGATTATTAATATGTGGTTAATAAAGATTGAATGTATAGTTTTGGAGTTATAGAAATGTATCAAAAGTATAAGTTTTTAGCTTGGAGATAATTGAGTAGATACAGTAAGAAACTCAATTATCTCCCAAGCAGAGGGGAGGGAATATGTGAGATGTAACCAATATCTGATTGGTTAATGCCCAATTGCCTGTGGGCATCTCCCTGGCAGGGGAGCACTGCATAAAAGCAGAGTACCTGCCATTAAACATCAGAGATCTTCTTGACCCTCAATGCGTAGCCTTGTCTCGTTATTGGAGGGAACTGCTATATCACACTGGGGATTGCTATGCTCTGCATACTCCCTTGAGCTTTAATCACTTAGCTCTTTTGAGAGCTTTTTATTGTTCCTGATACGCTCTCCTGGAGGAGAGGTCTTCCCCACACGGTCCTGGAGGACAGAGGCTGATTCCAGGGTGGACGGAACCCGGCGCAGCTCCAGTTAAGCTACGGAAGTTGTGGAGTCTGCGGTGGTTGTGGTGTCCAGTGTGGTGCTTGTGGTCCTCGGCGCAAGCTAGGAAGCGTCCATCAACGGAAGTGTGGCGAAACCAGCTTCGCCACTGTGAACTGGAGAGGCCTGGCTGCTAGCCTCCTGCCCTGCGACTATGGCCCCTGGACATATTGTACTGGAAAAACTATATTTGGGCATGTAATAATGTATATTACTGCTACTGGGCCTTTAACCCCTTAAGGACCAAACTTCTGGAATAAAAGGGGATCATGACGTGTCACACATGTCATGTGTCCTTAAGGGGTTAAGGGCCATCCGTGGATCTATGGGGACTTTTGGGATACTGTACCTTTAAGACTGTGGAGCGTAGTACAGTAATCCTGCCTTTAATACTTTAATGTCATGTATGTATTTTTGTATGCAGTTAACCTGGGTTATATATATATGCAGCATTCATCTGATTGTTCGGTAGAATCACTCCATTCATTGTATTGAGGAAACTACCGAACAACCAGACCACCCAGGACTAAGTGTGCCTCCAATTACCGTTTGCAACAATGTTGCAAACGGGTAATTGGCAATCAGTGTAGTGTGGTCTTTGTCCTCTGGGTGGCCGCCATTCGGGAAACAAACACGTGGCGGCGGCCATCTTAAACTACCGAACAGCGGTGTTTTGCCGTCGAGTGTCTGGAACTGAAATCGGACACTCGACTAGGCAAACACCGCTGAGACCTCCAGACTTCCAGGATTTCGTGGGGAAACTACCGAACGGCCCGCCATTCGGTAGAAAGAAACGTATGAACTAGGGGATTCATGCGAATCCCCCTTAGTCTCTATAACACCAGTAATTCGTCTGTTTCATTCACTTGTTTGTGACCGACCGCAGGGCCAAAATGCATGGAACTGTTTTCGGATACTTTACCCATGCGGTCGGTCAAATCTTTGGAACCTCATATCTCCCGAACCATTCATCCGAATGACCTGATTCTTGGATATGTTGTCCCCCTGAAAAGGGCTATCAGAGGATACCTGTTTTGGAGGTGTAGCATATGTATTTGGGGTACATCCAGGAATTGGGGAAAAGGGTGTACGGTATAATTATGTTAAGTGCTAATCTAAGGGGAGGAAATGTGTGGGAGGTACATCCATGTGATTGGTTAAATTCATCCTCCCCCTGGGAGTGTCCTGTATGTACTTGTTTGTAATAAAAGCCAGACTGGGTGTCCCAGTCCAGAGTTCTTGCTTAACCCTCAAAGCGATGTGTCGTCTCGGTCTTTGGGGGAATGGGATTGTATGCTGACTGCCAAGAGTGTAAGCCGATGTCTGCTTTTCTTGTTCAGCTGTTCCAGTGTTCGTGTGGTTCCAGTCGGGAGAATGGTGTTTGCAGTAGCTGCCTGTGCATCTGGAAAGGGGGATATCGCCTAAACTGGGTTTTATCCTCTTGTAAGTGAAACGGTCCGTTACAATTGGTGGCAAGCGGCGGGATCGTTCCTACAACCAGAGGGACAGCTACAGACAACACTATTTCTGGATTACAAATTGAGGGCAACGCTAGTATCCGTACAGCGACCCTATCTACAAAGGAACTCAGAAAATGGAGAAGAAGCTTCAGGATGTAATGTCCAGTTACGTAGGCCTGTGGGGTGGAGTAGTCCCAGAGGAGGACATGATGAGGTACAGAGAGATGGCCAGAGCCAGATTGTGGGACGAAGCCCTGGAAGAAGTACAGTATTCACGAGGGGATCGGCGCCGCAGCAGAAGGCAGCGAATTCTGGCTAGAATGGCAGAGCGGATGCCCCTCCTGAGAAAACAGACCACAGAAAAGTGGGTGACTAGACTCGAGATTCTAGTATACGCAGAACTGACGCTCGACAACGCGTACCAGGCGCTACAGTGGTACGCGGCTCAGTGTGTCCCCAGGATGGCAGAGTATGAGTTCCCAGAAGGCGGAGAATACACTGGCCCCGGTCTATTTTGGGATAATAGTGGTGACGAGGACTTTGGGGAAGATACCGACTATCGTTTTTGGGACCTGTACGGCATCCGAGAGAACATGCTGGGTCTCTTTGGCGCTATGGACCTCGAGGCAGACCTACGATATTTGGTCACCAAGGAATGGAACCTGGAGGGGAATTACCTGCGACTCATCAATGAGGCCTGGGAAGAGACAACCGGTCCTCCCGCCCAACAGCAACCAGCAGTACCCGAGGTAGCAGAGTTCCTAGACTGGTCCTGTGAGCAACCCCAGGGAGAGGAAGGTGTCGTCCTTCCTCCCCAGCAGCCGTGTGTGTCCAAGGGAGCCGAAGGTGCAGTCCTTCCTCCCCAGCGGCAGGCTGAGTTACAGGGGGCAGAGGTTGTTGTTCCTGCCCCCCAGCAGCAAAGTGATATGCCAAGAAGGCAGTGTGAAGGGAAGGGAGAGGAGAGCAGCGTCCTCCCTCCCCAGCGGCAATGTGTGCCCCAGGGAGCTGATGGTGTCGTCCATCCTCCCCAGCAGCCGTGTGTGTCCAAGGGAGCCGAAGGTGCAGTCCTTCCTCCCCAGCGGCAGGCTGAGTTACAGGGGGCAGAGGTTGTTGTTCCTGCCCCCCAGCAGCAAAGTGAGATGCCAAGACGGCAGTGTGAAGCGAAGGGAGAGGAGAGCAGCGTCCTCCCTCCCCAGCGGCAGTGTGTGCCCCAGGGAGCTGATGGTGTCGTCCATCCTCCCCAGCGGCAGTGTGTCCTGCAGGGAGCAGAGACAGTCAGTCTCGCACCCCAGCAGCCGGACAAGAGAATGAAAGGGGAGACAGCTGGTCCCCCTTTCCACCAGCAGAGAGAGTGGCAGGGAGAGGAGCCTGCTAACCCCCCTCCCCAGCGGCAGTTTACCGTCCAGAGAGAGGAGCTTGTTACACCCTCTCTCCAGCGGCAGCCTAACCCACCAAGGGGAGATGTTAAGCCCCACAACTGTGCAGATGGGACCGTAGTCTCTGCACTTACAGCCCAAGGGATAGGGACGGTCGGTCCTGTTCCCCAGCCTCAGGGTGATGGATCCAAAGGGGAGACAGTCGGTCTCCCCCTCCGGCAGTCGAGCTGTGCACCTAAAGGGGAGACAGTCAGTCTCCAGCAACCAGGCGCCCACCAGACTACTCCCGTGGTAGTGCTGGCAACAGGACAGAGTACCGCTGGTCTCTGCCCCCTCAGCAACCCACCAAGGCAGCCTACCCGTCTCCCACCCAGCAGTGGTGAAACACCAGAACCTGGACCAAATTCTTCCTCACCCAGATGTAGTAACCGGTTAGTGTGGGTGGGCTGCTCTGTTATTTCTGTTTTGTGGGTGGGTTGCTGGACTAACCAGGGCACTGACCGGCAGAAAGTCAGGTACCCTGTTAGTCTAATTGGCAAAGGGGAGAAATGTGGCGAAACCAGCTTCACCACTGTGAACTGGAGAGGCCTGGCTGCTAGCCTCCTGCCCTGCGACTATGGCCCCTGGACATATTGTACTGGAAAAACTATATTTGGGCATGTAATAATGTATATTACTGCTACTGGGCCTTTAAGGGCCATCCGTGGATCTATGGGGACTTTTGGGATACTGTACCTTTAAGACTGTGGAGCGTAGTACAGTAATCCTGCCTTTAATACTTTAATGTCATGTATGTATTTTTGTATGCAGTTAACCTGGGTTATATATATATGCAGCATTCATCTGATTGTTCGGTAGAATCACTCCATTCATTGTATTGAGGAAACTACCGAACAACCAGACCACCCAGGACTAAGTGTGCCTCCAATTACCGTTTGCAACAATGTTGCAAACGGGTAATTGGCAATCAGTGTAGTGTGGTCTTTGTCCTCTGGGTGGCCGCCATTCGGGAAACAAACACGTGGCGGCGGCCATCTTAAACTACCGAACAGCGGTGTTTTGCCGTCGAGTGTCTGGAACTGAAATCGGACACTCGACTAGGCAAACACCGCTGAGACCTCCAGACTTCCAGGATTTCGTGGGGAAACTACCGAACGGCCCGCCATTCGGTAGAAAGAAACGTATGAACTAGGGGATTCATGCGAATCCCCCTTAGTCTCTATAACACCAGTAATTCGTCTGTTTCATTCACTTGTTTGTGACCGACCGCAGGGCCAAAATGCATGGAACTGTTTTCGGATACTTTACCCATGCGGTCGGTCAAATCTTTGGAACCTCATATCTCCCGAACCATTCATCCGAATGACCTGATTCTTGGATATGTTGTCCCCCTGAATAAGGGCTATCAGGGGATACCTGTTTTGGAGGTGTAGCATATGTATTTGGGGTACATCCAGGAATTGGGGAAAAGGGTGTACGGTATAATTATGTTAAGTGCTAATCTAAGGGGAGGAAATGTGTGGGAGGTACATCCATGTGATTGGTTAAATTCATCCTCCCCCTGGGAGTGTCCTGTATGTACTTGTTTGTAATAAAAGCCAGACTGGGTGTCCCAGTCCAGAGTTCTTGCTTAACCCTCAAAGCGATGTGTCGTCTCGGTCTTTGGGGGAATGGGATTGTATGCTGACTGCCAAGAGTGTAAGCCGATGTCTGCTTTTCTTGTTCAGCTGTTCCAGTGTTCGTGTGGTTCCAGTCGGGAGAATGGTGTTTGCAGTAGCTGCCTGTGCATCTGGAAAGGGGGATATCGCCTAAACTGGGTTTTATCCTCTTGTAAGTGAAACGGTCCGTTACAGGAAGGTGATCCGTTACAGAGCCACACTCTCTCCCAGCTCTGCTACCTTGTTTGCTGGCTGTCACCCTGTTGTGAATTGTACCCCATCTTCTCGAGACTGTAAGCTCGTTCTACCTATTGTTCCTGTGTCACTAATTGTCTAATTTATTGTAAATTTACCCCATTCATAATATTGTAAAACGCTGCAGAATTAGTTGGCGCTATATAAACACCAATTATAATAATAATGTCGTGGACAGAATATTAACGCTACTAATTTTTAGTAAAATGCCTATTTACTCTCCATAACTATAATCAATAGTATTCATAAGTTACGCAAAATGGCGGCTAGGGAGTTTTCCCTGTTATCAACTAACACCCTCGAATTAACAAGATGGCGCTGGATTCTGGAGGAGAGCTCCATGATGCCAGTGACATCACACCCAGTAGGATGAGCAATTGATGAACCACTTAACCAATTATTGATGTATTCTCCTCCGTTATCTATAATTATGCATATGATCCTCTTCTGCAACTGTCACTAGTCTAATACTATCCTTACCTTTTTGTGTCATTTTACCCACTTCCTCTAGCATGTAAGCTCATTGAGCAGGGCCCTCAACCCCTCTGTTCCTGTGTGTCCAACTTGTCTGGTTACAACTACATGTCTGTTCGTCCACCCATTGTAGAGCGCTGAGGAATTCGATGGCGCAATATAAATAACATAATAATAATAATAATAATATGATGTATTTCTGCTTTATAAGGGGCATACCAGCCCCCCGGAATAAAGATTCCTGAGTTTTTCATTAACCTAGAAACTTGTTTCTGGTGTGAATTAATTCAGGAAGCGTGCACGCAACAAATAATCAATTTGGACAGGGGCAGATACACTAAACTATCAAATACTTGATTTGATCCACGACAAATAATAATGATAATAATAATAGTAATTCATAATAATGATAATAATTAATGATAATAACAATAGTAATATTAATAATAATGAGGATGATGATAAAATAATAATAATAAATAATAGTTAATAATAATAATTAATAATAATAATAATAATTAATAATAATTAATGATAATAGTAATTAATGATAGTGATAATAGATAATAATAATTAATAATAGTAATTAATAATGATAATAACAATGATAATAATAATAATAATTAATAATAGTGATAATAGTTAATAATAATAATAATAATAATAATAATAATAATTAATGATGATAATAATAGTAATTAATAGTTAGTAATAATAATTAATAATGATAATAGTTAATAGTAATTAATGATGATACTAGTTAGTAATAATTAATAATAATAGTAATGATAATAATAATTATTAATAATGATAATAGTTAATAATTAATGATAATAATGATAATAGTTAGTAATAATAATTCATAATAATTAATAATGCTAATAGCAATTAATAATAATAATACTGATAGTAATTAATAATAATTAATAATAATACATTATAATAGTTATTAATAATTAGTGATAATAATATCTGGGAGTGTTTGTTGAGGGGGAGCTGTTTCCCAGGTGATGTCAGTGGTGTCTGTGGGTATCTGTGATGTCTGTGGGTATCTGTGGTGTATGTGTGTTAGTGTGGTCTGTGTGGTGTCTGTGGTGTCAGTGGGTATCTGTGGGTATCTGTGGTGTCAGTGGGTATATGTGGTGTTACTGGGTATCTGTGGTGTCTGTGTGGTGTTACTGGGTATCTGTGGGTGTCTGTGGTGGTACTGGGTATCTGTGGTGTCTGTGGTGTTACTGGGTATCTGTCTGTGTGTTAGTGTGGTCTGTGTGGTGTCTGTGATGTCTGAGGTGTCAGTGGGTATCTGTGGGTGTCTGTGGCGTCAGTGGGTGTCTGTGGTGTTACTGGGTATCTGTGTTGTCTGTGGTGTTACTGGGTATCTGTCTGTGTGTTAGTGTGGTCTGTGTGGTGTCTGTGATGTCTGTGGGTGTCTGTAGTGTCAGTGGGTATCTGTGGTGTTTCTGGGTATCTGTGTGGTGTCAGTGGTGTCTGTGGTGTTGGTGGGTGTTAGTGGTGTCAGTGGGTATCTGTGGTGTCTGTGGGTGTTAGTGGTGTCTGTGGTGTTAGTGGGTGTCTGTGGTGTTAGTGGTGTATGTGGTGTTAGTGGGTGTTAATGGGTGTTAGTGGTGTCTGTGTCAGTGGGTGTTAGTGGTGTCTGTGTGGTGTTAGTGGGTGTCTGTGATGTTAGTGGGTGTCTGTGGTGTCAGTGGGTGTTAGTGGTGTCTGTGATGTCAGTGGGTATCTGTGGTGTTAGTGGGTGTCTGTGGTGTCTGTGGGTGTTAGTGGTGTCTGTGATGCCAGTGGGTGTTAATGATGTCTGTGGTGTTAGTGGGTGTCTATGGTGTTAGTGGTGTCTGTGGGTGTCTATGGTGTTAGTGGTGTCTGTGGTGTTAGTGGTGTCTTGTGTTAGTGGGTGTCTGTGTGTTAGTGGGTGTCTGTGTGTTAGTGGGTGTCTGTGTGTTAGTGGGTGTTAGTGGTGTCTGTGGTGTAAGTGGTGTCTGTGGGTGTTAGTGGTGTCTGTGGGTGTAAGTGGTGTCTGTGGTGTATGTGGTGTTAGTGGTGTCAGTGGGTGTTAGTGGTGTCAGTGGGTGTTAGTGGGTGTCTGTGGTATCTGTGTGGTGTTAGTGGGTGTCAGTGGTATCTGTGTGGTGTCTGTGGTATCTGTGTGGTGTTAGTGGGTGTCAGTGTGGTGTCAGTGGGTGTCTGTGTTATCTGTGTGGTGTCTGTGTGGTGTTAGTGGGTGTCTGTGGTATCTGTGTGGTGTCAGTGGTGTCTGTGTGGTATCTGTGGTGTTAGTGGTGTCTGTGTGATGTTTGTGGTATCTGTGTGGTGTTAGTGGGTGTCTGTGGTGTTAGTGGGTGTTTGTGGTGTTAGTGGTGTATGTGGTGTTAGTGGGTGTTAATGGGTGTTAGTGGTGTCTGTGTCAGTGGGTGTTAGTGGTGTCTGTGTGGTGTTAGTGGGTGTCTGTGATGTTAGTGGGTGTCTGTGGTGTCAGTGGGTGTTAGTGGTGTCTGTGATGTCAGTGGGTATCTGTGGTGTTAGTGGGTGTCTGTGGTGTCTGTGGGTGTTAGTGGTGTCTGTGATGCCAGTGGGTGTTAATGATGTCTGTGGTGTTAGTGGGTGTCTATGGTGTTAGTGGTGTCTGTGGGTGTCTATGGTGTTAGTGGTGTCTGTGGTGTTAGTGGTGTCTTGTGTTAGTGGGTGTCTGTGTGTTAGTGGGTGTCTGTGTGTTAGTGGGTGTCTGTGTGTTAGTGGGTGTTAGTGGTGTCTGTGGTGTAAGTGGTGTCTGTGGGTGTTAGTGGTGTCTGTGGGTGTAAGTGGTGTCTGTGGTGTATGTGGTGTTAGTGGTGTCAGTGGGTGTTAGTGGTGTCAGTGGGTGTTAGTGGGTGTCTGTGGTATCTGTGTGGTGTTAGTGGGTGTCAGTGGTATCTGTGTGGTGTCTGTGGTATCTGTGTGGTGTTAGTGGGTGTCAGTGTGGTGTCTGTGATGTTAGTGGTGTCAGTGGGTGTCTGTGTTATCTGTGTGGTGTCTGTGTGGTGTTAGTGGGTGTCTGTGGTATCTGTGTGGTGTCAGTGGTGTCTGTGTGGTATCTGTGGTGTTAGTGGTGTCTGTGTGATGTTTGTGGTATCTGTGTGGTGTTAGTGGGTGTCTGTGGTGTTAGTGGGTGTCTGTGGTGTTAGTGGTGTCTGTGGTATCTGTGTGGTGTTAGTGGTATCTGTGTGGCGTTAGTGGGTGTCTGTGGTATCTGTGTGGTGTTAGTGGATCTCAGTGGTGTTAGTGGTATCTGTGTGTTAGTGGTGTCAGTGGGTGTCTGTGTGTAGTTAGTGGGTGTATGTGGTGTCAGTGGTGTTACTGGGTGTGTGTGTGGTGTCAGTGGGTGTGTGTGTGGTGTCAGTGAGTGTTAGTGAGTGTCAGTGTGTGTGTGTGGTGTTACTGGGTATCTGTGTGTGTGTGGTGTCAGTGTCGCGTGTCTGTGGTGTTACTGGGTATCTGTGTGTGTCTGTGTGGTGTTACTGGGTATCTGTGTGTGTGGTGTTACTGGGTATCTGTGTGTGTGTGGTGTTACTGGGTATCTGTGTGTGTGGTGTTACTGAGTATCTGTGTGCGTGTGGTGTCAGTGTGGTGTGTCTGTGGTGTTACTGGGTATCTGTGTGTGTGTGTGTGTGTGGTGTTACTGGGTATCTGTGTGTGTTTGGTGTCAGTGTGGTGTGTCTGTGGTGTTACTGGGTATCTGTGTGTGTGTGTGTGTGGTGTTACTGGGTATCTGTGTGTGTGTGGTGTCAGTGTGGTGGGTCTGTGGTGTTACTGGGTATCTGTGTGTGTGGTGTTACTGGGTATCTGTGTGTGTGTGGTGTCAGTGTGGTGTTAGTGTGTGTGGTGTCAGTGTGGTGTGTGTGTGGTGTTACTGGGTATCTGTGTGTGTGTGGTGTCAGTGTGGTGTGTCTGTGGTGTCAGTGTGGTGTTAGTGTTTGTGGTGTTACTGGGTATCTGTGTGTGTGGTGTCAGTGTGGTGTGTCTGTGATGTTACTGGGTATCTGTGTGTGTGTGGTGTCAGTGTGGTGTTAATGTCTGTGGTGTCAGTGTGGTGTGTGTGTGGTGTTACTGGGTATCTGTGTGTGTGTGGTGTCTGTGGTGTTACTGGGTATCTGTGTGTGTGTGGTGTCAGTGTGGTGTGTCTGTGATGTTACTGGGTATCTGTGTGTGTGTGTGGTGTCAGTGTGGTGTGTCTGTGGTGTCAGTGTGGTGTTAGTGTGTGTGGTGTTACTGGGTATCTGTGTGTGTGTGGTGTCAGTGTGGTGTGTGTGTGGTGTTAATGGGTATCTGTGTGTGTGTGGTGTCAGTGTGGTGTGTCTGTGATGTTACTGGATATCTGTGTGTGTGTGGTGTCAGTGTGGTGTTAGTGTGTGTGGTGTCAGTGTGGTGTGTCTGTGGTGTTACTGGGTATATGTGTGTGTGTGTGTGTGGTGTCAGTGTGGTGTTAGTGTGTGTGGTGTCAGTGTGGTGTTACTGGGTATCTGTGTGTGTGTGGTGTCAGTGTGGTGTTAGTGTGTGTGGTGTCAGTGTGGTGTGTGTGTGGTGTTACTGGGTATCTGTGTGTGTGTGGTGTCAGTGTGGTGTGTGTGTGGTGTTACTGGGTATCTGTGTGTGTGTCTGTGGTGTTACTGGGTATCTGTGTGTGTGTGGTGTCAGTGTGGTGTGTCTGTGGTGTTACTGGGTATCTGTGTGTGTGTGGTGTCAGTGTGTGTGGTGTTACTGGGTATCTGTGTGTGTGTGGTGTCAGTGTGTGTGGTGTTACTGGGTATCTGTGTGTGTGTGGTGTCAGTGTGGTGTGTGTGTGGTGTTACTGGGTATCTGTGTGTGTGTGTGTGGTGTTACTGGGTATCTGTGTGTGTGTGGTGTTACTGGGTATCTGTGTGTGTGTGTGTGGTGTTACTGGGTATCTGTGTGTGTGTGGTGTCAGTGTGGTGTTAGTGTGTGTGGTGTCAGTGTGGTGTGTGTGTGGTGTTACTGGGTATCTGTGTGTGTGTGGTGTCAGTGTGGTGTGTGTGTGGTGTTACTGGGTATCTGTGTGTGTGTGTGGTGTTACTGGGTATCTGTGTGTGTGTGGTGTCAGTGTGGTGTGTGTGTGGTGTTACTGGGTATCTGTGTGTGTGTGGTGTCAGTGTGGTGTGTGTGTGGTGTTACTGGGTATCTGTGTGTGTGTGTGTGTGTGGTGTTACTGGGTATCTGTGTGTGTGTGGTGTCAGTGTGGTGTGTCTGTGGTGTTACTGGGTATCTGTGTGTGTGTGGTGTCAGTGTGGTGTGTGTGTGGTGTTACTGGGTATCTGTGTGTGTGTGGTGTCAGTGTGGTGTGTCTGTGGTGTTACTGGGTATCTGTGTGTGTGTGGTGTCAGTGTGGTGTGTCTGTGGTGTTACTGGGTATCTGTGTGTGTGTGGTGTCAGTGTGGTGTGTCTGTGGTGTTACTGGGTATCTGTGTGTGTGTGGTGTCAGTGTGGTGTGTGTGTGGTGTTACTGGGTATCTGTGTGTGTGTGGTGTCAGTGTGGTGTTAGTGTGTGTGGTGTCAGTGTGGTGTGTGTGTGGTGTTACTGGGTATCTGTGTGTGTGTGGTGTCAGTGTGGTGTTAGTGTGGTGTGTGTGTGGTGTTACTGGGTATCTGGGTGTGTGTGGTGTCAGTGTGGTGTGTCTGTGGTGTTACTGGGTATCTGTGTGTGTGTGGTGTCAGTGTGGTGTTAGTGTGGTGTGTGTGTGGTGTTACTGGGTATCTGTGTGTGTGTGGTGTCAGTGTGGTGTGTGTGTGGTGTTACTGGGTATCTGTGTGTGTGTGGTGTCAGTGTGGTGTGTGTGTGGTGTTACTGGGTATCTGTGTGTGTGTGGTGTCAGTGTGGTGTTACTGGGTATCTGTGTGTGTGTGGTGTCAGTGTGGTGTTAGTGTGTGTGGTGTTACTGGGTATCTGTGTGTGTGTGGTGTCAGTGTGGTGTGTGGTGTTACTGGGTATCTGTGTGTGTGTGGTGTCAGTGTGGTGTGTGTGTGGTGTTACTGGGTATCTGTGTGTGTGTGGTGTGTCTGTGGTGTTACTGGGTATCTGTGTGTGTGTGGTGTCAGTGTGGTGTGTGTGGTGTTACTGGGTATCTGTGTGTGTGTGGTGTTACTGGGTATCTGTGTGTGTGTGGTGTCAGTGTGGTGTGTGTGGTGTTACTGGGTATCTGTGTGTGTGTGGTGTCAGTGTGTGTGGTGTTACTGGGTATCTGTGTGTGTGTGTGTGGTGTCAGTGTGGTGTGTGTGTGGTGTTACTGGGTATCTGTGTGTGTGTGGTGTGTCTGTGGTGTTACTGGGTATCTGTGTGTGTGTGGTGTCAGTGTGGTGTGTGTGGTGTTACTGGGTATCTGTGTGTGTGTGGTGTCAGTGTGTGTGGTGTTACTGGGTATCTGTGTGTGTGTGGTGTCAGTGTGGTGTGTGTGGTGTTACTGGGTATCTGTGTGTGTGTGGTGTCAGTGTGTGTGGTGTTACTGGGTATCTGTGTGTGTGTGTGTGGTGTCAGTGTGGTGTGTGTGTGTGGTGTTACTGGGTATCTGTGTGTGTGTGTGGTGTTACTGGGTATCTGTGTGTGTGTGGTGTCAGTGTGGTGTGTGTGTGGTGTTACTGGGTATCTGTGTGTGTGTGGTGTCAGTGTGGTGTGTGTGTGGTGTTACTGGGTATCTGTGTGTGTGTGGTGTCAGTGTGGTGTGTGTGTGGTGTTACTGGGTATCTGTGTGTGTGTGGTGTCAGTGTGGTGTGTGTGTGGTGTTACTGGGTATCTGTGTGTGTGTGGTGTCAGTGTGGTGTGTGTGTGTGGTGTTACTGGGTATCTGTGTGTGTGTGTGGTGTTACTGGGTATCTGTGTGTGTGTGGTGTCAGTGTGGTGTGTGTGTGGTGTTACTGGGTATCTGTGTGTGTGTGGTGTCAGTGTGGTGTGTGTGTGGTGTTACTGGGTATCTGTGTGTGTGTGGTGTCAGTGTGGTGTGTGTGTGGTGTTACTGGGTATCTGTGTGTGTGTGGTGTCAGTGTGGTGTGTGTGTGGTGTTACTGGGTATCTGTGTGTGTGTGGTGTCAGTGTGGTGTGTGTGTGGTGTTACTGGGTATCTGTGTGTGTGTGGTGTCAGTGTGGTGTGTCTGTGGTGTTACTGGGTGTCTGGTGTGATGCTGCACACAGGGACACAAAGTGGGCGGGGCTGCTAGCCCAGTCAGAGTGAGTGGGCGGGTTCCATCAGGACAGTCATTTCCGGTTGGCTGCAGTTTCGCTGTGACATCATGGGTGACGCACTTTGTCCACGCCCTCCTATAACGTAATGTCGGCTAAAGGGGGAAGCGGTGCCCGACGGGACATGTAGTTTAATTACTGGCATCAACGTAGCTACAATGGTTTCCATGGACCACAATTCCCAGCACAACCCGCGGCCGGAGCCACTCACTTTACAATAAGGAAAACGCTGATTGGTCGCAGAGCCGGCGGCACGTGGGGCAGAAACGGACACGGACAGCCGGGCTCAGGAGGTGAGGACCGGGGAGAGAGACCGGGAGACCGAGAGAGAGAGAGAGAGAGAGAGACCGAGATAGAGATAGAGATACTGAGAGACCGAGATACTGAGAGACTGAGATACTGAGAGAGAGACAGAGGGAGAGAGAGAGAGACCGAGATACTGAGAGAGAGACAGAGGGAGAGAGAGATACTGAGAGAGAGAGAGAGAGATACTGAGAGACCGAGAGAGAGAGAGAGACTGACTGAGAGAGAGACCGAGATACTGAGAGAGAGAGAGAGAGAGAGAGACCGAGATACTGAGAGAGAGAGAGAGAGAGAGAGAGAGATACTGAGAGACCGAGAGACTGAGAGACCGAGAGACTGAGAGACCGAGAGACCGAGAGACCGAGAGACCGAGAGACCGAGAGACCGAGAGACCGAGAGACCGAGATACTGAGAGAGAGAGACCGAGATACTGAGATACTGAGAGAGAGAGAGACCGAGATACTGAGAGAGAGAGACCGAGATACTGAGATACTGAGAGAGAGAGAGACCGAGATACTGAGAGACTGAGAGAGAGAGAGACTGAGAGACTGAGAGACCGAGATACTGAGAGACCGAGATACTGAGAGACCGAGATACTGAGAGAGAGACAGAGGGAGAGAGAGACCGAGATACTGAGAGACTGAGAGAGAGAGAGACTGAGAGACTGAGAGACCGAGATACTGAGAGACCGAGATACTGAGAGAGAGACAGAGGGAGAGAGAGAGAGAGATACTGAGAGAGAGAGAGAGAGATACTGAGAGACCGAGAGAGAGAGAGAGACTGACTGAGAGAGAGACCGAGATACTGAGAGAGAGAGAGAGAGAGAGAGACCGAGATACTGAGAGAGAGAGAGAGAGAGAGAGAGAGATACTGAGAGACCGAGAGACTGAGAGACCGAGAGACTGAGAGACTGAGATACTGAGAGACCGAGAGACCGAGAGACCGAGAGACCGAGAGACCGAGAGACCGAGAGACCGAGATACTGAGAGAGAGAGACCGAGATACTGAGATACTGAGAGAGAGAGAGACCGAGATACTGAGAGAGAGAGACCGAGATACTGAGATACTGAGAGAGAGAGAGACCGAGATACTGAGAGACTGAGAGAGAGAGAGACTGAGAGACTGAGAGACCGAGATACTGAGAGACCGAGATACTGAGAGAGAGACAGAGGGAGAGAGAGACCGAGATACTGAGAGACTGAGAGAGAGAGAGACTGAGAGACTGAGAGACCGAGATACTGAGAGACCGAGATACTGAGAGAGAGACAGAGGGAGAGAGAGAGAGAGATACTGAGAGAGAGAGAGAGAGATACTGAGAGACCGAGAGAGAGAGAGAGACTGACTGAGAGAGAGACCGAGATACTGAGAGAGAGAGAGAGAGAGAGAGACCGAGATACTGAGAGAGAGAGAGAGAGAGAGAGAGAGATACTGAGAGACCGAGAGACTGAGAGACCGAGAGACTGAGAGACCGAGAGACTGAGAGACTGAGAGACTGAGAGACTGAGAGACTGAGAGACCGAGAGACCGAGAGACCGAGAGACCGAGAGACCGAGATACTGAGAGAGAGAGACCGAGATACTGAGATACTGAGAGAGAGAGAGACCGAGATACTGAGAGAGAGAGACCGAGATACTGAGATACTGAGAGAGAGAGAGACCGAGATACTGAGAGAGAGAGACCGAGATACTGAGATACTGAGAGAGAGAGAGACCGAGATACTGAGAGACTGAGAGACCGAGATACTGAGAGACCGAGATACTGAGAGAGAGACAGAGGGAGAGAGAGAGAGAGACCGAGATACTGAGAGAGAGAGAGACCGAGATACTGAGAGAGAGACAGAGGGAGAGAGACCGAGATACTGAGAGACCGAGATACTGAGAGACCGAGATACTGAGAGACCGAGATACTGAGAGACCGAGATACTGAGAGACCGAGATACTGAGAGACCGAGATACTGAGATACTGAGAGAGAGAGAGAGAGAGAGAGAGATACTGAGAGACCGAGAGAGAGAGAGAGACTGACTGACTGAGAGAGAGAGAGAGACTGAGAGAGAGAGAGGGAGAGGGAGAGAGAGAGAGAGAGAGACCGAGATACTGAGAGAGAGAGAGAGAGAGAGAGACCTAGATACTGAGAGAGAGAGAGAGAGAGAGAGAGACCGAGATACTGAGAGGGAGAGAGAGAGAGAGAGAGACCGAGATACTGAGAGAGAGAGAGAGAGACCGAGATACTGAGACGGAGAGAGAGAGAGAGAGAGACCGAGATACTGAGACAGAGGGAGAGAGAGAGAGAGAGAGACCGAGATACTGAGACAGAGGGAGAGAGAGAGAGAGAGAGACCGAGATACTGAGACAGAGGGAGAGAGAGACCGAGATACTGAGAGAGAGACAGAGGGAGAGAGAGAGAGAGAGAGAGAGACCGAGACCGAGATACTGAGAGAGAGAGAGAGAGAGACCGAGACCGAGATACTGAGACAGAGGGAGAGAGAGAGAGAGAGAGACCGAGATACTGAGACAGAGGGAGAGAGAGAGAGAGAGACCGAGATACTGAGAGAGAGAGAGAGACCGAGATACTGAGAGAGAGAGAGACCGAGATACTGAGAGAGAGACCGAGATAGATACTGAGAGAGAGAGAGAGAGAGACCGAGATACTGAGAGAGAGAGAGAGACCGAGATACTGAGAGAGAGACAGAGGGAGAGAGAGAGAGAGACAGAGATACTGAGAGAGAGAGAGAGAGAGAGACCGAGATACTGAGAGAGAGAGAGAGAGACCGAGATACTGAGAGAGGGAGAGAGAGAGAGAGAGAGAGAGAGACCGAGATACTGAGAGAGAGGGAGAGAGAGAGACCGAGATACTGAGAGAGAGAGAGAGGGAGAGAGAGAGACCGAGATACTGAGAGAGAGGGAGAGAGAGAGAGACCGAGATACTGAGAGAGAGGGAGAGAGAGAGACCGAGATACTGAGAGAGAGGGAGAGAGAGAGACCGAGATACTGAGAGAGAGACAGAGGGAGAGAGAGAGAGAGAGACCGAGATACTGAGAGAGAGAGAGAGACCGAGATACTGAGAGAGAGACAGAGGGAGAGAGAGAGAGAGAGACCGAGACCGAGATACTGAGAGAGAGAGAGACCGAGATACTGAGAGAGAGACAGAGGGGGAGAGAGAGAGAGAGAGAGAGACCGAGATACTGAGAGAGAGACAGAGGGAGAGAGAGAGAGAGAGACCGAGATACTGAGAGAGAGAGAGAGGGAGAGAGAGACCGAGATACTGAGAGAGAGAGAGAGAGGGAGAGAGAGAGACTGAGATACTGAGAGAGAGACAGAGGGAGAGAGAGAGAGAGACCGAGATACTGAGAGAGAGACAGAGGGAGAGAGAGACCGACCGGGACCGACCGGGAGACCGAGAGAGAGCGACTGACTGAGAGAGAGAGCGACTGACTGAGAGAGAGAGCGACTGACTGAGAGAGAGAGCGACTGACTGAGAGAGAGAGCGACTGACTGAGAGAGAGAGCGACTGACTGAGAGAGAGAGCGACTGACTGAGAGAGAGAGCGACTGACTGAGAGAGAGAGCGACTGACTGAGAGAGAGAGCGACTGACTGAGAGAGAGAGCGACTGACTGAGAGAGAGAGCGACTGACTGAGAGAGAGAGCGACTGACTGAGAGAGAGAGCGACTGACTGAGAGAGAGAGCGACTGACTGAGAGAGAGAGCGACTGACTGAGAGAGAGAGCGACTGACTGAGAGAGAGAGCGACTGACTGAGAGAGAGAGCGACTGACTGAGAGAGAGAGCGACTGACTGAGAGAGAGAGCGACTGACTGAGAGAGAGAGAGCGACTGACTGAGAGAGAGAGAGCGACTGACTGAGAGAGAGAGAGCGACTGACTGAGAGAGAGAGAGCGACTGACTGAGAGAGAGAGAGCGACTGACTGAGAGAGAGAGAGCGACTGACTGAGAGAGAGAGAGCGACTGACTGAGAGAGAGAGAGCGACTGACTGAGAGAGAGAGAGCGACTGACTGAGAGAGAGAGAGCGACTGACTGAGAGAGAGAGAGCGACTGACTGAGAGAGAGAGAGCGACTGACTGAGAGAGAGAGAGCGACTGACTGAGAGAGAGAGAGCGACTGACTGAGAGAGAGAGAGCGACTGACTGAGAGAGAGAGAGCGACTGACTGAGAGAGAGAGAGCGACTGACTGAGAGAGAGAGAGCGACTGACTGAGAGAGAGAGAGCGACTGACTGAGAGAGAGAGAGCGACTGACTGAGAGAGAGAGAGCGACTGACTGAGAGAGAGAGAGCGACTGACTGAGAGAGAGAGAGCGACTGACTGAGAGAGAGAGAGCGACTGACTGAGAGAGAGAGAGCGACTGACTGAGAGAGAGAGAGCGACTGACTGAGAGAGAGAGAGCGACTGACTGAGAGAGAGAGAGCGACTGACTGAGAGAGAGAGAGCGACTGACTGAGAGAGAGAGAGCGACTGACTGAGAGAGAGAGAGCGACTGACTGAGAGAGAGAGCGACTGACTGAGAGAGAGAGAGCGACTGACTGAGAGAGAGAGAGCGACTGACTGAGAGAGAGAGAGCGACTGACTGAGAGAGAGAGCGACTGACTGAGAGAGAGAGCGACTGACTGAGAGAGAGAGCGACTGACTGAGAGAGAGAGCGACTGACTGAGAGAGAGAGCGACTGACTGAGAGAGAGAGCGACTGACTGAGAGAGAGAGCGACTGACTGAGAGAGAGAGCGACTGACTGAGAGAGAGAGCGACTGACTGAGAGAGAGAGCGACTGACTGAGAGAGAGAGCGACTGACTGAGAGAGAGAGCGACTGACTGAGAGAGCGACTGACTGAGAGAGCGACTGACTGAGAGAGAGAGCGACTGACTGAGAGAGAGAGCGACTGACTGAGAGAGAGAGCGACTGACTGAGAGAGCGAGCGACTGACTGAGAGAGCGACTGACTGAGAGAGCGAGCGACTGACTGAGAGAGCGAGCGACTGACTGAGAGAGAGAGCGACTGACTGAGAGAGCGACTGACTGAGAGAGCGACTGACTGAGAGAGCGACTGACTGAGAGAGCGACTGACTGAGAGAGCGACTGACTGAGAGAGCGACTGACTGAGAGAGCGACTGACTGAGAGAGCGACTGACTGAGAGAGCGACTGACTGAGAGAGCGACTGACTGAGAGAGCGACTGACTGAGAGAGCGACTGACTGAGAGAGCGACTGACTGAGAGAGCGACTGACTGAGAGAGCGACTGACTGAGAGAGCGACTGACTGAGAGAGCGACTGACTGAGAGAGCGACTGACTGAGAGAGCGACTGACTGAGAGAGCGACTGACTGAGAGAGAGACTGACTGAGAGAGAGACTGACTGAGAGAGAGACTGACTGAGAGAGAGACTGACTGAGAGAGAGACTGACTGAGAGAGAGACTGACTGACTGACTGAGAGAGAGACTGACTGACTGACTGAGAGAGAGACTGACTGACTGACTGAGAGAGAGACTGACTGACTGAGAGAGAGACTGACTGACTGACTGACTGAGAGAGAGACTGACTGACTGACTGAGAGAGAGACTGACTGACTGAGAGAGACTGACTGACTGAGAGAGCGACTGACTGACTGAGAGAGAGCGACTGACTGAGAGAGCGACTGACTGAGAGAGCGACTGACTGAGAGAGCGACTGACTGAGAGAGCGACTGACTGAGAGAGCGACTGACTGAGAGAGCGACTGACTGAGAGAGCGACTGACTGAGAGAGCGACTGACTGAGAGAGCGACTGACTGAGAGAGCGACTGACTGAGAGAGCGACTGACTGAGAGAGCGACTGACTGAGAGAGCGACTGACTGAGAGAGCGACTGACTGAGAGAGCGACTGACTGAGAGAGCGACTGACTGAGAGAGCGACTGACTGAGAGAGCGACTGACTGAGAGAGCGACTGACTGAGAGAGCGACTGACTGAGAGAGCGACTGACTGAGAGAGAGACTGACTGACTGACTGAGAGAGAGACTGACTGACTGACTGAGAGAGAGACTGACTGACTGACTGAGAGAGAGACTGACTGACTGACTGAGAGAGAGACTGACTGACTGACTGAGAGAGACTGACTGACTGACTGAGAGAGACTGACTGACTGAGAGAGACTGACTGACTGAGAGAGAGACTGACTGACTGAGAGAGAGACTGACTGACTGACTGACTGACTGAGAGAGAGAGACTGACTGACTGACTGAGAGAGAGAGACTGACTGACTGACTGAGAGAGAGACTGACTGAGAGAGAGACTGACTGAGAGAGAGAGACTGACTGACTGACTGAGAGAGAGAGAGACTGACTGACTGAGAGAGACTGACTGACTGAGAGAGACTGACTGACTGAGAGAGAGACTGACTGAGAGAGAGACTGACTGACTGAGAGAGAGACTGACTGACTGACTGACTGAGAGAGAGACTGACTGACTGAGAGAGACTGACTGACTGAGAGAGACTGACTGACTGAGAGAGACTGACTGACTGAGAGAGAGACTGACTGACTGAGAGAGAGACTGACTGACTGAGAGAGAGACTGACTGACTGAGAGAGAGACTGACTGACTGAGAGAGAGACACTGACTGACTGAGAGAGAGACACTGACTGACTGAGAGAGAGACACTGACTGACTGAGAGAGAGACACTGACTGACTGAGAGAGACACTGACTGACTGAGAGAGACACTGACTGACTGAGAGAGACACTGACTGACTGAGAGAGACACTGACTGACTGAGAGAGACACTGACTGACTGAGAGAGACACTGACTGACTGAGAGAGACACTGACTGACTGAGAGAGACACTGACTGACTGAGAGAGACACTGACTGACTGAGAGAGACACTGACTGACTGAGAGAGAGACTGACTGACTGAGAGAGAGACTGACTGACTGAGAGAGAGACTGACTGACTGAGAGAGACTGACTGACTGAGAGAGACTGACTGACTGAGAGAGACTGACTGACTGAGAGAGACTGACTGACTGAGAGAGAGACTGACTGACTGAGAGAGAGACTGACTGACTGAGAGAGAGACTGACTGACTGAGAGAGAGAGACTGACTGACTGAGAGAGAGAGACTGACTGACTGAGAGAGAGAGACTGACTGACTGAGAGAGAGAGACTGACTGACTGAGAGAGAGAGACTGACTGACTGAGAGAGAGAGACTGACTGACTGAGAGAGAGAGACTGACTGACTGAGAGAGAGAGACTGACTGAGAGAGAGAGACTGACTGAGAGAGAGACTGACTGAGAGAGAGACTGACTGAGAGAGAGACTGACTGAGAGAGAGACTGACTGACTGACTGAGAGAGAGAGACTGACTGACTGACTGAGAGAGAGAGACTGACTGACTGACTGAGAGAGAGAGACTGACTGACTGAGAGAGAGAGACTGACTGAGAGAGAGAGACTGACTGACTGAGAGAGAGACTGACTGACTGAGAGAGAGACTGACTGACTGAGAGAGAGACTGACTGACTGAGAGAGAGACTGACTGACTGAGAGAGAGACTGACTGACTGAGAGAGAGACTGACTGACTGAGAGAGAGACTGACTGACTGAGAGAGAGACTGACTGACTGAGAGAGAGACTGACTGACTGAGAGAGAGACTGACTGACTGAGAGAGAGACTGACTGACTGAGAGAGAGACTGACTGACTGAGAGAGAGACTGACTGACTGAGAGAGAGACTGACTGACTGAGAGAGAGACTGACTGACTGAGAGAGAGACTGACTGACTGAGAGAGAGACTGACTGACTGAGAGAGAGACTGACTGACTGAGAGAGACTGACTGACTGACTGAGAGAGAGACTGACTGACTGACTGAGAGAGAGACTGACTGACTGAGAGAGAGACTGACTGACTGAGAGAGAGACTGACTGACTGAGAGAGAGACTGACTGACTGAGAGAGAGACTGACTGACTGAGAGAGAGACTGACTGACTGAGAGAGAGACTGACTGACTGAGAGAGTGACTGACTGACTGAGAGAGAGACTGACTGACTGAGAGAGAGACTGACTGACTGACTGAGAGAGAGACTGACTGACTGACTGAGAGAGAGACTGACTGACTGACTGAGAGAGAGACTGACTGACTGACTGAGAGAGAGACTGACTGACTGACTGAGAGAGAGACTGACTGACTGACTGAGAGAGAGACTGACTGACTGACTGAGAGAGAGACTGACTGACTGACTGAGAGAGAGACTGACTGACTGACTGAGAGAGAGACTGACTGACTGACTGAGAGAGAGACTGACTGACTGAGAGAGAGACTGACTGACTGAGAGAGAGACTGACTGACTGAGAGAGAGACTGACTGAGAGAGAGACTGACTGACTGAGAGAGAGACTGACTGACTGAGAGAGAGACTGACTGACTGAGAGAGAGACTGACTGACTGAGAGAGAGACTGACTGACTGAGAGAGACTGACTGACTGACTGAGAGAGAGACTGACTGACTGAGAGAGAGACTGACTGACTGAGAGAGAGACTGACTGACTGAGAGAGACTGACTGACTGAGAGAGAGAGACTGACTGACTGAGAGACTGACTGACTGAGAGACTGACTGACTGAGAGAGAGACTGACTGACTGAGAGAGAGAGACTGACTGACTGAGAGAGAGAGACTGACTGACTGAGAGAGACTGACTGACTGAGAGAGAGAGACTGACTGACTGAGAGACTGACTGACTGAGAGACTGACTGACTGACTGAGAGAGAGACTGACTGAGAGAGAGACTGACTGACTGAGAGAGAGACTGACTGACTGAGAGAGAGACTGACTGACTGAGAGAGAGACTGACTGACTGAGAGAGAGACTGACTGACTGAGAGAGAGACTGACTGACTGAGAGAGAGACTGACTGACTGACTGACTGAGAGAGACTGACTGACTGACTGAGAGAGAGAGACTGACTGACTGACTGACTGAGAGAGAGAGACTGACTGACTGACTGACTGAGAGAGAGAGACTGACTGACTGACTGAGAGAGAGAGACTGACTGACTGACTGACTGAGAGAGAGAGACTGACTGACTGACTGACTGAGAGAGAGAGACTGACTGACTGACTGAGAGAGAGAGACTGACTGACTGACTGAGAGAGAGAGACTGACTGACTGACTGACTGAGAGAGAGACTGACTGACTGACTGACTGAGAGAGACTGACTGACTGACTGACTGAGAGAGAGAGACTGACTGACTGAGAGAGAGAGACTGACTGACTGACTGACTGAGAGAGACTGACTGACTGACTGACTGAGAGAGAGACTGACTGACTGACTGACTGAGAGAGAGACTGACTGACTGAGAGAGAGACTGACTGACTGACTGAGAGAGAGACTGACTGACTGACTGAGAGAGAGAGACTGACTGACTGAGAGAGAGAGACTGACTGACTGAGAGAGAGACTGACTGACTGAGAGAGAGACTGACTGACTGAGAGAGAGACTGACTGACTGAGAGAGAGACTGACTGACTGAGAGAGAGACTGACTGACTGAGAGAGAGACTGACTGACTGAGAGAGAGACTGACTGACTGAGAGAGAGACTGACTGACTGAGAGAGAGACTGACTGACTGAGAGAGAGACTGACTGACTGACTGACTGAGAGAGAGAGACTGACTGACTGACTGACTGAGAGAGAGAGACTGACTGACTGACTGACTGAGAGAGAGAGACTGACTGACTGACTGACTGAGAGAGAGAGACTGACTGACTGACTGACTGAGAGAGAGAGACTGACTGACTGAGAGAGAGAGACTGACTGACTGACTGACTGACTGAGAGAGAGAGACTGACTGACTGACTGACTGACTGAGAGAGAGAGACTGACTGACTGACTGACTGAGAGAGAGAGACTGACTGACTGACTGACTGAGAGAGAGAGACTGACTGACTGACTGACTGAGAGACTGACTGAGAGAGAGAGACTGACTGACTGACTGACTGACTGACTGACTGAGAGAGAGAGACTGACTGACTGACTGACTGACTGAGAGAGAGAGACTGACTGACTGACTGACTGACTGAGAGAGACTGACTGACTGACTGACTGACTGAGAGAGAGAGACTGACTGACTGACTGACTGACTGAGAGAGAGAGACTGACTGACTGACTGACTGACTGAGAGAGAGTGACTGACTGACTGACTGACTGAGAGAGAGAGACTGACTGACTGACTGACTGACTGAGAGAGAGAGACTGACTGACTGACTGAGAGGGACAGAGAGATGGAGACACAGAGGAGGTAGGAAGAGTGAGGGACAGAGAGAGGGAGACCCTGCTTTATGGGGGGGAGAGAGACCGGCACCCTGGAATTGGGAGGGATAGAAAGAGTCACCCTAACTTGTGTTGTAGGGTAGATCCAGTGCTTTTGCCCTTTGTGTGCAAGTTCTGCTCATGCATAACGTATGATTAGTTGGTTTTACTATTCATTTTTCTTTTGTCATTCTCAAGGGGACCAAGTCCCCACAAGAAATAGTGGCAACGCTAGTGGCCGTGGAATGGAGGAGCCCCAGGGGTGATGAGGCACCTTTTCGAAAGGATTAGGCTTTGTGGAGCAGAATGGGGAACATGGGGGAGATGAGGTGACATGGCAGGGGGTTCAGGTACACTGGCTATGGGATTCTGGTGCGAGGGAATGACGGGAAGGGAGTGGAGGCACATGAGCAAAGCATAATGGAGAGATTAGAGTTTGGAAGTGGGGACGAGGACCAATAGATTGGGGGAATAAGAAGGGACCTCGGTGTTTGTAGTAAGACCTCTTTTGTTCCTCTTTAAAGAAAACAATAGACACAGACATATTGCTGAACAAGAAAGCTCCAGAAATAATACCTTCTGTTCCCACAGATTACATACGTTCGGTTTGCAGCTTCACCACGAATACATCAATCAAATGTAAAATATCCGGTTTATTGCAGTATGCTAAAATATAATCCAATCCAGTGTCCCCCGGTGCTGGTCACAGCTGAGCAAGGCAAAACCCAAACCAAGAAAAATAAATAAATAAAACAATTAGTAATGCTTGACGTGGCAAGAATGTAAAGTATGAATCAGTCTTTACTTGTGACTGCCACTTGGGGTCCTTGTACGTCATTGTGTTTTATCATATGATAATAAACTGGGTGCTGTAAAGACCTCCCGGCCTCCATACTCCATTCGCTATATTTTTTTCTTTTCTGCTCCATTCCTTTTCCCCTTCTCATGTGGGCACAGCGCATGCGCTCTGAGCCCATTACATTCTCCAAAGGCTTCTCTATGAGAAGCTATTGATTGGTCCTCAACGCAGCTCCCGCTATGTCAGATGGGTGTGCGTAGAGCAGTGCCGAATGCTTTGCCCGGTGCTGGATTAAGGCAGGTAAGACGTTATGTTAAAGTGCACTTTTAGCTTTTTTTCGAGGGCACATATAGAATAATGCCAATTTTACGTTAATCTATTAAAATCGAAAGAAATGGTTGGAGAAACCCTTTAAATTTGGTTGACTGACTTTTGATGGGCCAGCCGGTGTTTCTCTTTCCTGTTTTACATACTTAAACTAATCTGCTGGCATCTCAGGTTATGCATATAGAAGAAAAAGAAACAACAGACTTATAATTAAGACATGTAGGTTGCTAGGCAGGTAGGTATACCACAGTTATACTGATAAGTGACAGGCTATATAGGAGCATGGCCTAAGCGTACCGGAGTGCAGAATGCTAGGGCAGACAGTTACAATGGTTAGGCTGTGAGTGTTACTTTACAGTCCTCTGCTGATGGAAAGTCTCTGCTCCAGAGGTGCCAAGTGTAGCCAGTACTGTTTGGAGCCGTTGGTATGCAGATCCCTTGCAGCTACAAAATTGGCGTACCAGGTTTCCCAGTCTGCTGCCAGTTGCTGGGTGCTGTTCTTTAGGCTGGTGCTCAGCCGAGTTCTTGCGGCATGTGATAGCCTCCTCGACAGCAGGGGTGATTGCTTAGCTGCTTTACCACGTGTCGGTGCGCCCCGCCATTGCGTAGTGGTTGCGGGCAGCAGGCGAATCCGTGTGTCGTCTTGGTCCTTGCCCAGAGGAGGGAGAGGGCCTCCGAGACTCCAGTCATAGCGGAGGTGAGTAGCTTATTTGGGTACGAGGGTGTATGCAGGTGGTCTCTTTCTGCTTCGCACATGGCCTCCGCCATCTTGGCTGCAGTGCTTGGGTTGCGGGTCTCGGCGGCCCAGCTGCAGCGCCTCAGGTGCTTTGTGGTGTTCGGGTCCTGAGGGTGAGGACCGGGATCACCCCCCCGGTCCAGTAGGGGGGGGGGGGGGTTAGGGGCCAGTTCCCCGCAGGTCCGACTCCTGACTGCACGCTGATCGGCAGGCGGCGGGGCAGCGGCCGTCCACCCCGCTCGTCGCCTGAGTAGGCCTTGAGGCGTCAATGAGGAACCCTCCTCCCGGGGACTGAAGCCTGACTGGCCAGCCTCTCCCTGGATCCAGGGCTCTCTGCCCGCTGAGGGCCACCAGTGCTGGACGGTTTTCTGCCCAAAATCGCATATTCAATGCCTATTTGGGCATGTTTTGCAGGAGCTGATGTCAAGTGCGACCGTCCAGCTCGGCGGTCCGGCCCCGCCCCTATATACCGTTTTTTAAAGGACAGAAAGGGCTTTCATTTGATGTAACATATATATATATATATATATATATACATGCTTATTTATTATAAAAAAAAATACAGAAAAATGCAAAAAAAATGAAAAATTTTGATTTTTTTTTTACAGTTTTTGCAATAATAATGTGTGCCTAATTAGTGCAGGTTAAGGAAAGTAATTACAAATAAATTCATTTAGTTGTTCTGATTTACAGAATATATAATGTGTCTGGGATTTTAAGTTTTTTTTTGGTAGTTACAGGTCACAAAGCACAAGGAGTAAAATAAACTTTTAATATGGAGCGATTTTAGAATTTGGTATGTTTGTCTTGTAAGCTTTATAGCCATAAAAGAAAACAAAATTGCCACACAAAAGTATATATTTATATAAAGTAGACACCACAGGCTATTTACCTAAGGTTGTTTTGACACTTTCTATGTAGCCATTTCACCGCCAACCTCTGCTAAATATTGGAGTCAAATTGTGGTTTTGGGGGGTTTTCGCACACAAACTTATAACAAAGAACTTCTCATGTGTATTTTGTAAAGTTGGTGTGTGCTATTCCTGTACAAAGTTTTATTATGTGTTCAGTTACTTCTGCTGAGTACAACGGTACCCCCATTGTATGTCTTTGGCACTATTTCGTGAAGCTACAGTGCCATATAGGAGACCTGTCCTTTTCAGTATTCACAGTCGAATTTTGAGAGACGGATTTAATGAGCCTATGCTTCCATTTGGGGTATTATAACAGTTTGACTGTTCAAAAAAACCCCACAAAGGCCTACCATTTGTAAAAGTAGACACCCCAGGGTATCTCATAAGGTGCATATTGTGCCTTAACATGCCCCCATTTTTTTTACCATTACATGCCAAAGTATGTGGTAAAAAATAATTTTGTGCATTTTTTACATACGGATTGCATTTTTGCTGGGCATTTTGTATATTTCATATGTGCCACTAAGTTCAAACCCCCCAAATTATGCTCAGCTAAGTCTTCTGAGTAAAAGGACACCCCATTGTATGTCTATGGCACTATTTCGTGAAGCTACAGTGCCATATAGGAGACCAAGCCATATCAGTTTTTACCGAACTTTGAATTTTGACGCCGGGCCTAAGTGCAATTTCCAAGCATCTTCGCAGGTTTTAAATTCAAACTACCCCACAAAGGCCTACCATTTCTTAAAGTAGACACCCCAGGGTATTTCAAAAGGCATATTTTGAACCTTAGCGTGGGATCATTTTTCCGCTAGCGTGTACCAGGTGTAGTGGTAATAAGCATTTTTTCTGCCTTTTTGACACACAAAGTGAGTTTGCACAGTATATTTTGCAAACCTTATGTGTACTACCACTGTATAATACTTCATATGTTGCTCAGCTATGTCTGCTGAGTACAAAAATACCCCCGTATGTACCTTTGCCAGGTATATGTGGACATCGGAGGGGCACATTTGGGACACAGCCATTCCATTTTTTTTCAAACTTAAATTTTTTACGCTGTGCCCATGTCCCATTTTAGAGTATTTTACCAGGCTATATAATCCAAATACCCCATAAAGTCATACCATTTCTTAAAGAAGACATCCCAGGGTATTTCAAAAGGCATATTTTGAACCTTAGCGTGGGATCATTTTTCCGCTAGCTTGTACCAGGTGTAGTGGTAATGAGCGTTATTAAATGTATTTTTTTACTTTTTAAAACTATTTTTTGTTTTGCTTATTAATTTTTTTTAAAGTTTCCTAAACTTTCGTAAAACTTTTTTTACAGATTTAACATTTTTCTAAGCTTTTTTTTACGTTAACCCCTAACTAGCAGTAAGCAGCACTAACAGTAAATTCCCAATTTTCCAATAACTCCCACCCACCCCAGCTAGCAAAATATTTAAATTAGTTAATTAAATAAATTTAACCCCTGAGGGTTAAAAAATAAATAAAAGTTCATCGTCAGGGGTTAAAAAAAATTAGATCACAGTATAATACTGTGATCTGTATTTTGATCACTGTAGGCAGTGATCGACTGGCAGGGAAGGGGTTAATTTTTATTTGGACTGGGTAAAGGGTTTATTTTTTTTTATTTTTTACTTAAACGTTATTAAAACTTTTTTAACTTTTTAAAGCTTATTTTTAAACTTAACCCCTAGTTAGCCTAATACTAAATCCCCCAATTCCCCACTAACTTCCACCCTCCCCAGCTAGCTAAATTTATAATTTTAAAATATTTAAATTAATTAATAAAATAAATTTAACCCCTGAGGGTTAAAAAAAATAATAATTAACCCTCAGGGGGTTAAAAAAAAAAATCAGATCATAGTAAAATGTAATCCCTGCCAATTGATCACTGTAGTCAGTGATCAATTGGCAGGGAAGGGGTTAATTTTTTATTAAAATGGGTAAAGTGGGGTGGGATTTTAAATAAACTTTATTTTTTTAACACCAGGGGGCAGGATCAGCACTGATCCGTCTCCCTGCATTTCACACTGAACCCGGAAGTGCAGGGAGGCGGAGGTGAGTATACAGAGCACATGTGCCCGCTCAGACATGCTGTCAGAGCGGGAACATGTACTGGGGCAGCCGGATCCGGTGCTCCCGGTCTGCCTCTAATGCAGAGGCAGACCGGAGCACCATTAACCCCGCGATCGCCGTGATTGCGGCGATCTGGGGTTAATTTTAACGGGTGACAGACGAGGTCCGTCACTCGTCATTAACGCATTCCCCTGAGTGACGGACCTCGTCCGTCACTCGTCGTTAAGGGGTTAAAGGGATAATCTGAGCATTCTAACTAAATATTGTCTACATGGGTGGTGGTGCTAGGAGGTAAGCTATGCTTCTCCGTGACCTACACCATACTGAACATATACGGTATTATTCCTTAATGAAGAGCTTCAGTATCTCAGGAAGTCGTCACCTGGTGCGTCTCCATATCAGTTCTGTGTAGATTGACATTTGGGTTCTACTTTTCAGACAGACTACATTTAGTAATCAGCGAAAATGCCTTCTGACCTGGCAAAGAAAAAAGCTGCCAAGAAAAAGGAGGCGGCAAAGGCACGACAGAGGCCCAAGAAGGAGAACGAGGAATCTGTAGCTGACGAAGCTGAACAGCAACAAAGTAATGGCACACAGACACCTGGTGAGTGGCACACAGGCAGTCTGTAAGGAGTTCACCTCCTCTGTGGCAGAGTGTGAACAGAAATGTAAGAACTTATGTGGCAATGATCCCAATTCAGATCTCTGCTAAGGGGCTGATGTGACTATTCACGGCCAATACCTTCTTTTCTGCTGGGAGGAAAATCAGGGGGCCTTTGTGTCTTGTGTGCAGAGAGCAGAATGTGTGCCAGGTGCTTGCTCCTTGTGTGTGCCAGGACAGGGAGCATGATGTCTGAAGCAGATGTTGTCGGGGCTTGTTCTTTTTGTGTGGGGGCGTGAGGTGACCAGGCTTGTCCGTGGGTGGGTGAAAAGGATGCTGCGGGGATTTATATTGATTTCATAAGTTCTTCTGTTTACAGAAGTAGATGAAGTGACGCGCCAGATGGAAGAGTTTGAACTCCGGAAGGCTGCTGCCCGGGCAGTCACTGGAGTACTGGCTTCTCATCCAAACAGCACAGATGTTCACATTATTAACATGTCGCTGACCTTTCATGGCCAGGAGCTTCTGAATGACACCACCGTGGAACTCAATTCGGGAAGGAGATATGGGCTGATTGGCCTCAATGGAACCGGTGAGGAAGTAGAGCAAAGTGCTTTGGTTTCTGAAGTCTAGTGGCAAAGTAACAGCTCTAATTTGGGCAGGTTATGAATTAAGACAGAATAGTAAGAGTGAAAAGTGAACTGACAGATGAACCAAGTCAAGGAATTGTTCGGACACAGAGGGAAACTGGCTGCTCTTGCACCCCAGAGAGTTGTCAGGATGAGTAGTATCATGGAGAGCTTTGTGATAGATATTACTAGAATGAGCTGGGTGTTGCATGTTTGTTTTGGATAGGGCAGGGTAAGCAACGTCTGCTCCATTTTGCCATCTTTTTATTTCTTCTCCAGGGAAATCAATGCTGCTTTCAGCCATTGGAGCAAGAGAAGTGCCAATTCCAGAGCACATTGATATCTATCATTTAACACGGGAGATGCCACCCAGTGAGAAGACTGCTCTGCAGTGTGTGATGGAGGTGGACACTGAGAGGAGCATGTTGGAGAAGGAGGCAGAGAGACTAGCCCATGAGGATGGTGAGTTGAGACTCTAGGTACAACAGTGTGCTGCTGGCAAATCCTAATTTGCATTGTGCCTTGATTGGCTTTTGGACTTCAAAATTCCTTTTCAATTCTGGCTGTACGTAAATGGAAAGTAAGCTTAATGGTATCGGGAGTTTGTTAAAGAGGAAGTGCCACTTTTAAAACCTTTCTCCTTTGACTAAAACATTGGAAGTCATCAGGAGCTTTCATGTGATGCTAAATTCAGTTCAGACACGGCACAGCCAGGGTTCACATTGTTTAATTTCTTCTCCTCTCTGTCTGCTCTCTATTGTCTTTCTATGCTGAATGCCAAGTGCAGTGGGCAGAGCTTCTAACAGATTGACAGGGACCCAGTTGCAGGATATCGAGACCAGGATTTCTACTTTTACTTTTATTGTTCACACCTCTCACATATCTATTTGTTAAATATAGGTGTAAATAAACATAATATTAAAACTCCAGGGAAGTCCCCTTCCACTCTTTAAATAGACCGTATCCATAAAACGCGAGCACTTCCCGTGTTCTGCAAATAGCTCTTTAATAACGCAGTGTAACATATTGTCTCCATGTAGCATATTGTCTCCGTGTAGCATATTGTCTCCGTGTAGCATATTGTCTCCGTGTAGCATATTGTCTCCGTGTAGCATATTGTCTCCGTGTAGCATATTGTCTCCGTGTAGCATATTGTCTCCGTGTAGCATATTGTCTCCGTGTAGCATATTGTCTCCGTGTAGCATATTGTCTCCGTGTAGCATATTGTCTCCGTGTAGCATATTGTCTCCGTGTAGCATATTGTCTCCGTGTAGCATATTGTCTCCGTGTAGCATATTGTCTCCGTGTAGCATATTGTCTCCGTGTAGCATATTGTCTCCATGTAGCATATTGTCTCCATGTAGCATATTGTCTCCATGTAGCATATTGTCTCCATGTAGCATATTGTCTCCATGTAGCATATTGTCTCCATGTGTAACATATTGTCTCCATGTAGCATATTGTCTCCATGTAGCATATTGTCTCCATGTAGCATATTGTCTCCATGTAGCATATTGTCTCCATGTAGCATATTGTCTCCATGTAACATATTGTCTCCATGTAACATATTGTCTCCATGTAGCATATTGTCTCCATGTAGCATATTGTCTCCATGTAGCATATTGTCTCCATGTAGCATATTGTCTCCATGTAGCATATTGTCTCCATGTGTAGCATATTGTCTCCATGTAGCATATTGTCTCCATGTAGCATATTGTCTCCGTGTAGCATATTGTCTCCGTGTAGCATATTGTCTCCATGTAGCATATTGTCTCCATGTAGCATATTGTCTCCGTGTAGCATATTGTCTCCGTGTAGCATATTGTCTCCATGTGTAGCATATTGTCTCCATGTAGCATATTGTCTCCATGTAGCATATTGTCTCCATGTGTAGCATATTGTCTCCATGTGTAGCATATTGTCTCCATGTAGCATATTGTCTCCGTGTAGCATATTGTCTCCGTGTAGCATATTGTCTCCGTGTAGCATATTGTCTCCGTGTAGCATATTGTCTCCGTGTAGCATATTGTCTCCGTGTAGCATATTGTCTCCGTGTAGCATATTGTCTCCGTGTAGCATATTGTCTCCGTGTAGCATATTGTCTCCGTGTAGCATATTGTCTCCATGTAGCATATTGTCTCCATGTAGCATATTGTCTCCATGTAGCATATTGTCTCCATGTAGCATATTGTCTCCATGTAGCATATTGTCTCCATGTAGCATATTGTCTCCATGTGTAACATATTGTCTCCATGTAGCATATTGTCTCCATGTAGCATATTGTCTCCATGTAGCATATTGTCTCCATGTAGCATATTGTCTCCATGTAGCATATTGTCTCCATGTGTAACATATTGTCTCCATGTAGCATATTGTCTCCATGTAGCATATTGTCTCCATGTAGCATATTGTCTCCATGTAGCATATTGTCTCCATGTAACATATTGTCTCCATGTAACATATTGTCTCCATGTAGCATATTGTCTCCATGTAGCATATTGTCTCCATGTAGCATATTGTCTCCATGTAGCATATTGTCTCCATGTAGCATATTGTCTCCATGTGTAGCATATTGTCTCCATGTAGCATATTGTCTCCATGTAGCATATTGTCTCCGTGTAGCATATTGTCTCCGTGTAGCATATTGTCTCCATGTAGCATATTGTCTCCATGTAGCATATTGTCTCCGTGTAGCATATTGTCTCCGTGTAGCATATTGTCTCCATGTGTAGCATATTGTCTCCATGTAGCATATTGTCTCCATGTAGCATATTGTCTCCATGTGTAGCATATTGTCTCCATGTGTAGCATATTGTCTCCATGTAGCATATTGTCTCCGTGTAGCATATTGTCTCCGTGTAGCATATTGTCTCCATGTGTAGCATATTGTCTCCGTGTAGCATATTGTCTCCATGTGTAACATATTGTCTCCATGTAGCATATTGTCTCCATGTAGCATATTGTCTCCATGTAGCATATTGTCTCCATGTAGCATATTGTCTCCATGTAGCATATTGTCTCCATGTAGCATATTGTCTCCATGTAGCATATTGTCTCCATGTAGCATATTGTCTCCGTGTAGCATATTGTCTCCGTGTAGCATATTGTCTCCATGTGTAACATATTGTCTCCATGTGTAACATATTGTCTCCATGTAGCATATTGTCTCCGTGTAGCATATTGTCTCCATGTAGCATATTGTCTCCATGTAGCATATTGTCTCCATGTAGCATATTGTCTCCATGTAGCATATTGTCTCCGTGTAACATATTGTCTCCATGTAGCATATTGTCTCCGTGTAGCATATTGTCTCCATGTAGCATATTGTCTCCATGTAGCATATTGTCTCCATGTAGCATATTGTCTCCATGTAGCATATTGTCTCCATGTAGCATATTGTCTCCATGTAGCATATTGTCTCCATGTAGCATATTGTCTCCATGTAGCATATTGTCTCCATGTAGCATATTGTCTCCATGTAGCATATTGTCTCCGTGTAGCATATTGTCTCCATGTAACATATTGTCTCCATGTAGCATATTGTCTCCATGTAGCATATTGTCTCCATGTAGCATATTGTCTCCATGTAGCATATTGTCTCCATGTAGCATATTGTCTCCATGTAGCATATTGTCTCCATGTAACATATTGTCTCCATGTAGCATATTGTCTCCATGTAGCATATTGTCTCCATGTAGCATATTGTCTCCATGTAGCATATTGTCTCCATGTGTAGCATATTGTCTCCATGTAGCATATTGTCTCCGTGTAGCATATTGTCTCCGTGTAGCATATTGTCTCCGTGTAGCATATTGTCTCCGTGTAGCATATTGTCTCCGTGTAGCATATTGTCTCCGTGTAGCATATTGTCTCCGTGTAGCATATTGTCTCCATGTGTAGCATATTGTCTCCATGTGTAGCATATTGTCTCCATGTGTAACATATTGTCTCCATGTAGCATATTGTCTCCATGTAGCATATTGTCTCCGTGTAGCATATTGTCTCCATGTAGCATATTGTCTCCATGTAGCATATTGTCTCCATGTAGCATATTGTCTCCATGTGTAGCATATTGTCTCCATGTGTAACATATTGTCTCCATGTAGCATATTGTCTCCATGTAGCATATTGTCTCCATGTAGCATATTGTCTCCATGTGTAGCATATTGTCTCCATGTAGCATATTGTCTCCATGTAGCATATTGTCTCCATGTAGCATATTGTCTCCATGTAGCATATTGTCTCCATGTGTAGCATATTGTCTCCATGTGTAACATATTGTCTCCATGTAGCATATTGTCTCCATGTAGCATATTGTCTCCGTGTAGCATATTGTCTCCATGTAGCATATTGTCTCCATGTGTAACATATTGTCTCCATGTAGCATATTGTCTCCGTGTAGCATATTGTCTCCGTGTAGCATATTGTCTCCGTGTAGCATATTGTCTCCGTGTAGCATATTGTCTCCATGTAGCATATTGTCTCCATGTAGCATATTGTCTCCATGTAGCATATTGTCTCCGTGTAGCATATTGTCTCCGTGTAGCATATTGTCTCCATGTAGCATATTGTCTCCATGTAGCATATTGTCTCCGTGTAGCATATTGTCTCCATGTAGCATATTGTCTCCGTGTAGCATATTGTCTCCGTGTAGCATATTGTCTCCATGTGTAGCATATTGTCTCCATGTGTAACATATTGTCTCCGTGTAGCATATTGTCTCCATGTAGCATATTGTCTCCATGTAGCATATTGTCTCCATGTAGCATATTGTCTCCATGTAGCATATTGTCTCCGTGTAGCATATTGTCTCCGTGTAGCATATTGTCTCCATGTAGCCAGATGTCCCTTTATATCATGTAACATGTTTCCTATACAGCCGAGTGTGAGAAATTGCTTGAGATCTATGAGCGCCTGGAAGAGTTGGATGCTGCCAAGGCAGAGGTCAGAGCGTCCCGCATCCTTCATGGCCTGGGATTCTCCCCCGCTATGCAACGCAAGATGCTAAAGGATTTTAGTGGTGGCTGGCGAATGCGTGTGGCTCTTGCCAGGTGAGATCTATATGCAGTATATACACCTTGCAGTAGCGCACACACACAGGTCTCAGGGTTACTGAGTGTTATGTTATGTTTGTTCCAGAGCCCTTTTTATCCGACCATTCATGTTACTACTTGATGAACCCACAAATCACCTTGATCTGGAAGCCTGTGTGTGGCTGGAGGAAGAGCTCAGATCGTAAGTTGGGAATCTTGCCAGCGTTGCTGTGCCGGTCTCGCTTGCTTTCTTTTACTGGTTGCACTTCACGATCTTTGCTTCTCTCTTGGTTCTGATTTTTCTTCTTATTCTCTTTGCAGTTTTCGTCGGATCCTGGTCCTGATCTCTCACTCCCAGGACTTCCTGAATGGAGTGTGTACAAACATTATTCACCTACACAACCGCAAGCTGAAATACTACACCGTAAGTATCTCTCACAGATGCACTGCTGCATGTTTCTATGCTCAGAACCAGGGCTTGAAGGCCTATGCTACTAGCCAGTCTTCGTTAAAAATGACTTGCCACTGCATAGCACACCAGGTATGTATTTCTACTCACTTACCAAAGGCCAGTTTATCCCAGGTCAGAATCATTTCAATCTGTCATTTTAAGAGTTTAATTGCTGGAAATGGAGCTTGAGTTCATAGTTTGGCAAAAGGCACAAACAAATGAAAAGCCAAAAGAAAGCCTAACTAAACAACGTACATTCTGTTTCAAGGGGTAATCTTGAGCGATTGGCCATATACCCTGCATCTCCATTATCGATTTCTCCAACAGTCTAGAAGGCGATATATGTGGTATCACCTAACTTTGTCTGTAACGAGTCCTTCTGTCCTTTTAGGGCAATTATGATCAGTATGTAAAAACTCGTCTGGAGCTGGAAGAGAATCAAATGAAAAGGTTCAACTGGGAACAGGATCAGATTGCTCACATGAAGGTAAGCTGACCATCTCTAGAGCTTAGACGTAGATCGAAGCGTAATGGTGAAATCCAGCTTCTTGCACAATGTCTGAACTGTCAGTGAACCGTGAGGAATCATGTTTTCATATGAGAAGGAAGAGGCATGGTTTTGGGAAGATTGTACTGGCCTAAGCTTGGCTATAACTAGGGATAAACGGCTAGATGCTACGGCACCAAATTGTGGTGTGTATGATAAAGCTCTGAGAGCTGTTTTTTGGGTGGGGAGAGACCATGGTGATGTGCATGACGGGCACATGGGGAGTCTGGTTTATAAAGATGGTTGTGAATGACTTGTGGCAGGGTGATTGGTTTTACACACAACTTCGACTATGGTTTGTTGTAGTTTGATTAGTATATCCTCTTTTAATATCACTTCTGCAGAACTACATTGCACGGTTTGGTCATGGCAGTGCCAAGTTAGCCCGTCAAGCACAGAGCAAAGAGAAGACTTTGCAGAAAATGATGTCATCTGGACTAACTGAAAGAGTGGTCAGCGATAAGGTGAGGTCACTGTGATGCCACTGATGCATTGTCCGATAAGTGGATATATTTTTCAGTGTGTTTTTGTTCAGGATTTTTTGGGCCAGGGGGTGTTTACCGGCATGGTTGTGTCTGTCGTGGCCCTTCAGGAAACCATAGTCTCTGTCCCTCAGTTTCTAGTTCTGCCGGTCTTTTCCTCCTTCCTATAGTTCACTCACTGTGTTTCTGTTTCAGACGCTCTCGTTCTTTTTCCCGTCCTGTGGAAAAATACCTCCTCCAGTTATCATGGTGCAGAATGTCAGCTTCCGTTACAATACCGATGGGGTAAGATTGGGGGGATATAATTTCAGTGGTTCTCTCTTTGTAGATATTATTAAAGTCTCACCAAACTATCTTATCTTACACCTTGACCTCAGCCCCTCATATACAGGAACCTAGAGTTTGGGATTGATCTGGACACGCGTGTGGCCCTCGTAGGCCCCAATGGAGCTGGAAAATCTACTTTACTAAAACTACTGACTGGAGAGGTAAGCGGAGTGAATTATCCAACTCTGTGGAAGAAACATGATTCTGATCTTACTATCCACGAGTGCTGCTGTTTTATCCATTCTCATAACTTTTCTCTTTCTAGGTACTGCCATGCGACGGAATGATCCGGAAACATTCTCACGTGAAGATTGGACGTTACCATCAGCACCTGACAGAGCAGCTTGACCTAGATCTTTCTCCTCTGGAATATATGATGAAGTGTTACCCTGAAATAAAGGAGAAGGAGGAGATGAGGAAGATCATTGGGAGATATGGATTAACTGGGAAACAGCAGGTAAATTTGGAATTGCCTACGTCATTGACAACAAACCTCTCCCATAATTAAGTGAAGAAGAAATAGTATACACACTAACCATAAATTAACGTGAGCTAAATTGAAAGGATCCCAGGTGTACCTCACTGAAGTAATACAATGTGAAAACAAAAAGTGGAAAACACTTTCAATTAGCATATAATATTAGATACAACCTGGATACAGTGACCAGAGTAGTAATATAAGAATGTAGGGAAATCTAGGATAATAAGAAAATACAGATCATAGCATAATACTTTATAGATTAAATAATGGAAAAATGGAGTTGGTAATGAACTCCCAAACAAAAGTGAAAATCAGGCTTCTCACCCCCTTGGGGTATGTATAATGATAGGAGACTTGATAGTAGATTCAAATATGTAAATAGCCTCAAAGAAATGGAAAAAGGGAGCCATACATGGTGAAATACGTAAAAAAGTAACAAAGCGTATTTATTGGTTGCACTTACAGACAAAGAAGTGTAGTAGGCATGTATCCACTTCAAGTGGAACTCAGCTTGATGAATAAAAAACGAATTCCAGCTTACATAGATGGGACAAGCAGGGAATAATAAAAAGCATAAAATAATACAGGAACCACAGAGTCCGTCATCCAACGCGTTTCGTCCGAATAAAATAACAAGGACTTCTTCAGGGATGTATGTAGAGGCATCTATGGGGAAGCTTCTTATACCCATGGTAATTCTTCTTGATTCCGTTCACCGGCGGCGTGCGTTCCAGCTTGGAACGCAGTGACACACTTCCTATGACGAGTATCCGGTCTTCTGCGCATGCGTCCGAAGAACGCAGAGTACAGAACACTTGAGAATCAAACGTGCTATGACGCACGTAGAAAAAGTTCTATATACAAAAGAAAGGTACATGCAAAGAGAAATCTGTCCCCACACGGCAGAGAAAAGCGAAAACTTTCAATATATATCGTACATAATACGGAGTGGAAGAAATTAAATAAAGCTATTAAACAAGGCTCACAGGTGAAAAACCAACCTATAAACAAATAAACAATTAGTATGCATGAATAGTATACATATAGATAACTGCTGGAATATGAGAAATGAGCATAATAAATCACCATAGAGATTACTATGTGAAGTAACAATATAGTCTGATCTGAGGCAAAAAGCCAAAAAGAAAGAATAAATGGAAAAATAAATAGAAATAAATAGAAATCCAGTTTCCAAGAATATAGCAATGTGCAAACACAATACAGTAATAATATGCATGTGTAGATGAAATGAGAGAAATAAGAGAATGAATGTATGTAGGATCCAAAAAGATCAAATCTACCAAAACAATTAATTGGAACAAGAACCTATGGATCTATATCTACATAAAACCCAAATTATATATAATATAATAACCAAAGAGATTACTGTATAATTCTCAGATTTTACTATTAACATGACGTAAAGTCATGATTTTATTAAAGACACGGAGGCGAGTATTATGCATATCTCTTTCTTTATTACTCTCAGCAGCAAAGATAGAGAAATATAAATATATCAAAATGAAAGAAAAAACTGCATATGCACACAGGCAACCAATCACAAAACAGAGGAAGTGACTATAAAAGGCCTGTGTCACCCACAATCCCCCTCTTTCTTGCGAACTGAAGACCAGGAAACATGAACCAACATCACACACCGGTAAGAACAGGAACGGCAACAAACCGAACTCCAAGCTACAAAAGAGAGAGAAATATGGTAAAATCTAAACTCCAAACTGAAACTCACCAAATAAATTTGTCAGGAGCAGTCTAGGAAACCAAACCTATAGTAGAAAAAATTACCATTAGAACCAAACCATGGAAAATTGAAACTTCTTCAGTAAATATACACAATAAATACATACAACAGACTGGATTGCCACATACCTGTAAGTCCAACAGCATCTCATCCCAAACCCAACACCGGGAGGGTGGGCGGGAATAATACTCGCCTCCGTGTCTTTAATAAAATCATGACTTTACGTCATGTTAATAGTAAAATCTGAGAATTTTATTAAAGACACGGAGGCTCCTATTATGCAAGTTCAAAGCTGAGCCACCATATGAGATGCAATGTGATCAATCGGTCTGGAATATAGAGTCACGAAACTCAACACTCGCCACTGGAGAACAGCCCGTAGTGTATCCTCCAAACAACAACAACCGCCCTCCAAGGCCCCGTATGTCATACTCTCGTGTACCAAGTGGGATGCATCAGACGACATGTCGATACCAGCCAACATAGTAGTCAGGAAACCCATCTTGACAATGTAAGAGTGGACACCAGTAGGTGGGGAGCGTTGAAAGGAAAGAACAAAGTGCACGATCCGGAAAATGTAGTGGCTGTGTAACCTCCAGGTAAGTTCCCAGACACCCCACCGGCCATAGCGTCAAAAAACGTCCTGAACGTATGGTAAAACTTTAAGCTCCAGGTGACTTAGTAAGGTGAATCCTCTACATAGATGATCTACGAAGGTTGTTGACCGACCAGGAAAAAATCCCAAATCCAGGGATAGATACGGAAAAACCAGTGGTAGTCCCACGCATCAACCGGACCACACTTGTCATGATGACCTAAGGCCAGTCGATCACCCGGCATCCATGTTTCACAGAGGAGACGGGGAGTTGATCGCAGAATGGCCAAGATAATCCAAACGTCCTGAAAGGAGTCACATCATCCAATGTAGAAGGTCTTGATCCACGAAGTGTAGTCCCATTCGGTCTAGAAGGGTTCCGAATGCTTGGAATCAAACCTGGCAAATCATCGCCATTCTCAGTAATCGAGGGAACCATGGATGCGACCTTCACAGAGCAGCAATCAATACCAACGCCACCTAGTGCTGGGCCAAGTGCAAGAGCCCGCAAGCAGCCAAATCGAACGCAGGGAATGCATACATCCAAATATCCGGTCAGTCCAGAACGAACACGGCAAGCGTGACAGTTGCTGGATATCTCCTTCCATACGTAAAAACCTCAGTAACGAGGTGTTAAGGCAAGATGCCAATAGATCCACCTCGAACCGCTTCAACAACCGTTACAAACCGAGAAAAAACGCCATAAACTCTTGAATAAACGTGAAGTCCAAGCGGACCTAGAAGTGTCCAGGTGGAATGTGTTCAGCGGTCACCGAGACCCTGAAGGCAAAAAAGCACCAGAATCCGTACGCTACGATTAGCCACGTGTGCGCCATGTGCCCCTTAGCTGGTCAATGGAACCCATCGCCGACATATAGCCCACTCAAAACATAACATAGTCGTATGCGCGACCGGGGCAAAAACGCGAAAACAAAATGTTCCCGCCAAGATTTACAATAGTCAGAGTGCAACATCTTCTCGATTTTGGACCACTTGTCCCTGGGAGAAAAGATTCACGGCTCACAGAGGGTCCCGCTGATCCAGGTCTACCTATGAGCCAAGCCTTGAATCAGATAGATCCTGGAACTGTCGTCCAACTCCCGCCTTGCCTCATAACAGTGACCCGGACAGAGATAGGAATCCTACTGACTTAAAGGGGTAGAAAGTAAGGTGGTCCTGGAGACGTAGCCTGGATGGAAGCCATTGGCAGGTCTGGCACCCTCACTAAATGCCCGACCACCAGGACCACTGTACTAAAAGTCTACATGACAAACTTCATAATGGTTTAGATCTCGGAGCCAGGAAGGAACGGGAACAATCTGATAGAGTTCCACGTGAAACCTAAGAAAAAACTCCATCGACCGTGAGGACTATATAAAACTGGCTCCTAACCGCTCATTAATAAATGGAAACCCCGAAGCATCGTGATCGGACAGTTGACACGCAACCGTAACTGGTACCTGGACAGGGATATGACCAGGATGTCGTCCAGGTAGACATTTAGATGGGTACCCCTAGCACCTCCTGGTGGGACATCCAGAAGCCGATGAGAGACTTAGCAGTAGCCCTAGCAAAAACAATCTCGAACGTTTCCTTCGCCAGGCAAAACGGGGGGAAAAAAAACCCGTATTCCGTGTTCATAGTAACAATAACAAGATATTCTGTCAATTCCAGATGGGCCAACCAAACCTACTCCTAGAAATGATCCCGGAGGCAATGGATGCCCATCAGTTGAAGTGGTGGTACCAAAGGGAAAACAAAGAGAGGTCGGGGAAGTAGAACGGGGCGAACCCCTCCCCACCGTTTAGGTACCAAGACTATACTGATCTGAAGATTGGTAACCCCAGGGTAACCCTCGAATCTTCCCTAAGGCGAGCAGGTCGTGGATCTCCGTGGAGAATCACGATACCTGTCCCCCTGACAGGCAAGTGCAGTGGGGCCAAAATGCCAACAGGTCAAGACAGAAAAAACACTAGACGGTAGCTCCGTACCGCTCAGAGAAACTACTAAGGCAGCATCTTTAGCAGAAACTGGGCCAAACCTGTCCGCCACCTGTCCATAAGGAGGAGGGGAACATAGGGTATTCACCAGAAGGGAGTAACCACGGGGTGGCAGGGGCTTAATATATTCTCCCCCTGGATGGGGAGGAGTGGAGTCTAGAGTTCGTGGAAATCCCGCATAGGGAGTAAGGAGCTTGGCATTCTCGGAACGAGTCCCGTAAATCACGGCCAGACGGGCGGCTCCCGTCACACCCGGCCCCACCAAAACCATTTCTAATTACTTGGGGCTTAGCAATCAACGTGAACGTCTTCACTTATAAAACCCCGGTTCCATGACAAAAAGTCTGCACCTGAACATCCTCCCTTCAGCTTAGGGCCGGTGCGGAGATGGCCATATTCGCCAATCTGGGTGAACCTTCAAAGAATCGCCTTCTGGCGTCCGGTCGTTACGACCATAGAAAACTTGCCAATAGTGCCAACAGGTGATGCACCCGGGCGTTCATATTCACCGCCGTAGCGGAATCAAGTAGGACATACATTTGTACAGAAAAAAGGGAAGGGGGACCCATCGCTCTCATAAGTAAATTCTGAAATTCTCCAGGGAGGAGCCCAGAGGTATCAAAGTATCAGCCCGATTCGTTAAAGAAAACGGGGTGTACCTAGAGGACCCAAAAGGGGTCGAACCCCTAATACCCGCCCGAGCGGGAGCACCTGATAGGGTAGTAGCCCCAGTAGGGGTCGCCATAGGAAGGCACCTACCATAACCACATAATCCTTCTCCTCACTCCGGTCGGTAACCGACCTCTCAGTACGGTGTCTAGCCCGTATCCACATTGGTCTTTTTAGCCCGACCAGGGGCTCTTATGCGCGGTGGGAGCGCGCCATCTTTGACCGCCTCAGCGAGTCCGTCATAGCAGGCAGGATCTGCGTCAATGAGTGGGAGTTATGAGGTGATAATCCTCCGCCGTAGCCTTATGGGGGGGAGAGAGGGGGGGGGAAGGTAAGCAGAAGCCCCAGAAAAAATATAAACACATAATAAACAACCAAAGAAATTCCATAAATAACACATTAGACAGAGAGTGAAAAGAGAGTACTTATCTGGTCTGAGAGCAGCAAAGAAAGAGGGGGATTGTGGGTGACACAGGCCTTTTATAGTCACTTCCTCTGTTTTGTGATTGGTTGCCTGTGTGCCTATGCAGTTTTTTCTTTTGATATATTTATATTTCTCTATCTTTGCTGCTGAGAGTAATAAAGAAAGAGATGTGCATAATAGGAGCCTCCGTGTCTTTAATAAAATCTGGTATGAGGCAAGGAAAATAAATAAACATCCATAACCCAAAAATACAGTAGTATATAAACACAATAGAATAATAGTATGTATAGATAAATAAAAAGAATAAGGAAATGGATGTATATAGGATCCCAAAAAGAGATGAATTTAAATAAGACCCTGTAGATCTATTTCTGCGTTAAGCCCATGTTTTAAAGTTTTTAATGTATAGATCCAGAAAGCTTCCTTACGAATGAGTTCTTGAAGTTTGTCACCTTCTCTACAGCCCAGTAAAATATGATCTATACCAAAAGCCAGAAAATTGTCCCAACAAAAAAGTGGACAAGAATTACAATGTTTGTGGACACTATGATCTAATTTTCCTTTTTTAATATTATTAAAATGTTCCAAAATTCTAATGTGGAGTTTTCTAGTGGTACGGCCTATATATTGGGCCCCGCACCCACATTGAAGTAGATAGATCACGAAGGTCGTAGAGCATTGAATATGTTTTTTAATCTGGTATATTTTTTTTGGTATAAGTGTGGAACAGTGTCCACAACAATAAAAACCCTGTAAAGGTTTAAGGAAAGAAACGGGCGTAGAAGGAGGCTGTATGGGAAGAAGACTGGGAGCGAGTTTGTTTTAAATTGGTAGCTCGTCTATAAATAATCCTAGGTTTATTAGGAATTATATCTTTGAGTATATTGTCTTTTTGTAGAATGTACCAATATTTGTTTAAAATTTTGGGGATTTTTTTAGCTTGTGGCTTATATTGGGTAATAAATGCCAGTTGAGATTTGTTGTTTTTTTTTTTTTAATTCTTTATTTTTGTGTCGGCACGGAGTGCGGCATATCAAAATACAGTGGCTCGCGCAGGGGCCGAGTACAAACATTTTTACAGGTTATACATCAGTAGACAGATGATGTTTTCGCATATAAGTGAAATATAAAGAAAAAAAAGGGGGGGGGGGGCCGTTTCAGCCCTGTATTCAGGGGAACAGGAAAAAACAATAGCATAAAAATAGAACAGTACAATACAATGAAAAACATTGAAATGAACCAGAACAATGCAATGTAGATGAACAGTGCTGTAGATAAGTCGCTTCTCATGGAGTAAGTCATAATGGTGAATTATGGTCTGTGTTGCATGTGGCCGTATAGGCTTTGACAACTGTGAGTCGCTTCGGTGCTGAGCTGGCTCTTTGAGGTGTTACGGCTCATACCGAGATCGACCTCCATGGTGTGACGTGTGTCCTACAGCGGAAGCTAGGTGTATATTAGCCTTTACGGCCTTGGTATTTTGCTTTTCCGTATTATCAGTAATCGTCTAGGGTGCCTTTAGGCCGCGTATAGATAGAGAGGACAATGTAATGCATTGTTGTGTTCAAGAGAAGCATAAGAATCTGTTGTAATATGTCCAATTGTCTGTTGTTTGTGCAACCAACAATTGGAAATGGTGAAAAATAAGAACAGTGGGGGGGGTGGGGGGTGGGGAGGGTGGGTAGGGATAGGAGGCTGAGGGGTGGGGAGGGGGGAAGCACCGGTCGTGGGGGGGGGGGGGGTGCGGCGGAGTGAGGCCAATTCAGTAGCCTCTGTCTGTCAGGGTCGTATTATAAGGTCCCTATTCGTCTAGGTAGTCTTCCCAGGGTTGCCATATTTTTTGAAAAGATTTTTCTGTGTTCCTGATTTGGGCAGTGAGTTTGTCCATCAGATATGTGTCTTTGATTTTTACGATTACGTCTGCGTCTGTGGGTAGGTCAGGTTTTAGCCATGCTTGGGCAATGGCCCTTCTGGCTGCTAGTGTGATTTTGTCAAAGAGTCGTTGTTCTGTCCTGGGGAGGCTGTCTATGGGTTTGGATAATAAGATCGACCAGGGTTCCAAAGCAACAGGTTTCAAAAGAACGTCTGTCAAGAGCGTCTGTATGCGCGTCCAGTATTTGTGCATTTCGGGGCATTCCCACCACATATGTATGAAGGTGCCCTTACCCCCGCATCCCTTCCAGCATATATCGGTCGTGGTTTTACCCATTTTATGTAGTTGCACTGGTGTGGTGTACCATCTCATGAGCATTTTATAGGATTGTTCTTGGTGTAGTACGCAAATGGAGGTTTTGGCTGTCGCTTCCCATATGTCAACCCAATCCTCTCCCTCCAATGTCCCTCCCAGGTCCGTCTCCCATTGGTTAATGTATCGTGGGTCTGTGGCGTCTTTGACGGGGGCGCTGAGATGTGAGTAAATAGCGGTTATTAAGCCTTTTTGTACGGTTTCGGCATTACATAGCTGTTCGTAAAACGTCATTGGGGCGTGTGCTGCTTTTTTAACCTCTGGAGATCTGGCGAAGTCTCGTAGTTGCATGTGGCGGAATACGTCCTTTGTGGTCAGGGTCGTCAGGAGTTTAAGACTGTCAAACGTTCTGAAGGCTCCGCCCTCGTACATTTGTCTGTATCTCTGCATCCCCGTGCTCTCCAAGCCCCTAAAGTCCCTTGCGCTCAGCCCGGGCTCAAACGCCTTGTTTCTCAAGTATGGTGTCAGTGGCGAGGGGATGTGCTTGAGTGCGTATTTGATAGCCGTCTTGTCCCAAATTCTTACCGAATTTAGGACGGCCGGGCAGGTGGTGCTTAGGGCGGGTCTGTCTGGTTTAGGGACCCATATCCAGTATTGTGGTAGGTCTGTGCCCATGAGCTTTGTTTCCAGGTCGACCCACCTATGGGAGCCTTCTGGAGTGTGCCACGCCACTATTTGGGCTAATTGGGCCGCTAAGTAGTAAAGATGTAAATTTGGGAGTCCAAGCCCTCCTCTTAACTTCGGTCGATACAACACCTGTCTGGCTATTCTATGTCGTTTTTGTGCCCATATGAAGTTATCTATGTGTCTTTGTAGTGTGGTGAGGTCTTGTTTACTAACTTTGACCGGCAGAGCCTGGAACAAGAACAATAGACGCGGGAGCAGCGTCATTTTTATGGCATGAAGCCGCCCAATCCATGAGATTGGCTTCTCCTGCCATTTGTCTATGTCCTTGCATAGTTTTTGCACCGTGGGCGTGTAATTCGCGTCGTATAGCTTCTCTGGGTCTGCGGTTAGTTTGATCCCTAAGTATTTGACTTCGGTTCTCGAGAAGTGAAGGTGGTGATTGGCTTGTATGGCTATGATTTCTGCTGTATTCAATTCCAGTGGCATTGCCACTGATTTTTCTAAATTAACTTTATAGCCTGATACCTGCCCGTATTCATCTAGGAGGGAGAGAAGGTGTGGCAGAGATCTCTGGGGGTTGGTGATTGTGACCATTATGTCGTCGGCGTACGCTGAAACTTTGTACTCCTCTCCCCCTGCCTGTATACCTGGGATGTTCCCGTCTTCCCTTATCTGTTGCAGAAGTGGTTCAAGCGCTAGGACGAACAGTAAGGGGGAGAGGGGGCAGCCCTGCCTGGTGCCGTTGGCGGGCGTGAATGGGGTCGCAGCCGCTCCTGGGACGGCTGTCTGCGCCCTGGGTGCGGTGTACAGGGCCTTTATGCCCCTTACGAACCTCTCCGGCATTCGGAGGTGCTCCAAAAGCGAGAAGAGGTAGTGCCACAGGACCCTATCGAACGCCTTCTCTGCGTCCAGGGAAAGGATCAGAGAAGGCGTCCGGGTCTTCACTGCCCACCATATGACATCTGCGCCTCTCCTAGTGTTCTCGTATAATTGTCGAGATGGCACAAAGCCGACCTGGTCCGGGTGGACCAGTTTTTCCAGCAAGGGGTTTAGACGAGTCGCTAGAATTTTGGCGAACAATTTAACGTCGAAGTTTATGAGCGAAATGGGCCTATAGTTCCCAGCCTCCGACGGATCTTTACCGGGTTTCGGGATGAGGGTGATGTCTGCTGTTAGTGTTTCTGGGTTGGGATGTCCTCCGTCCATCCATTCCGCATATACCATAACTAATCGTGGGATTAGGGTGTCTCTAAGGATCTTATAGTAGGAACCATCGTACCCATCTGGTCCCGGGGCTTTATTACCTTTAAGTGCTGAGATGGCCTTATCGACCTCTTCCTCCTCTATCGGGGCATTCAGTGTCAGTATGTTTTCCGGCGTGAGATGTGGCAATTTTGTTTTGTTCAAGTAGTTTGCGACCGTGATCGCATATGTCGCATTGTTACTGTTTAAGTCCGGGGAGTGGTCATATATGTTTGCCAGGAGCTCCGTAAAGACCTGGTTGATTTCCGAGGGGTTGTGTGTGATCTGCCCTGTCTTGTTTCGGATCGCCGTTATGGTTTTGAACTGTTGTTTGGGGTTGAGTGCCCGGGCCAGGAGGGTGTCCATTTTATTAGAGCGCTCATAATAAAGTCGTTTTTTACGGACTAGATCCCTACCAAGTTCCTCAACCGCTAAGGCCCTAATCTTGTGACGGAGTTCCCGAAGGTCTTGGAGTCCTTGCTTCGTGGGGGTTTGTTTGTGCCTGGCTTCGGCCCTCCTCAGCGCCTTCTGGAGCTCGAAGAGGGTTTCCGCCTTCTGCTTTTTTCGCCTAGTTGCCAATTTGATGAGGGAGCCCCGGATGACCGCCTTATGGGCGGCCCATATTGTAGTTTGTGTTAGGTCCGGTGTGTCGTTTTCCTCGAAGTAGGAAACAATGTCTTTCTGAATAAGCAGTGCTACATCTGGGTCTTTAAGGAGTGTGCTGTTCAACCTCCATTTCCAAGGTGGCCTAGGGCCTGGGATTCGTAGTGAGAGTTCTATATCTGCGTGGTCTGACCACGTAATGAGGTTGATCCACGGGATCCCGGCCTGATTAACCAAAAATAAATCTATGCGGGAGTAAGTGGAGTGTGCCGCCGAAAAAAAAGTGTAGTCTCTTTGTCCCGGGTGTCGCAGTCTCCAGGGGTCAAGTAGTTGTGTATTTTGCATGAATTGAAATAGTAATTTATCCTGTCCCCCAACCCTCGGGGTCCTCTGACCTCCCGCCGGTGTGCTACGATCGACTGGTGGACTGGGGGTAGCATTCAGGTCGCCCCCCAATACTATTATACCATGCGATAGTTTCTGCACGATACCGTGTAAGTTGTACCAAAAGGCTGGATCTGGTTGATTAGGCGCATAGATGTTTATTAGGTGATAGGTGGTGGCGTGTATGGTCCCAGTAAGGATGATGTACCTACCCGTGGTGTCGGATTGTGTCGTATAAGTGATAAAAGGGCAGTTTTTATGGATGAGTATTTCTACTCCGGTTTTTTTCACCAGAGCTCTGGAAGAGTACGCCCTGGTGTACAGGTGGTCGGTTAGTTGAATCCGGGCTGAGCGCAACATATGAGTCTCCTGCACGAAGGCTATGTCTGTCTTTTGTCTTTTTAGTTCCCTCATTAGTAGTCGCCGTTTGGTCGGCGTATTAAGGCCGTTAACGTTAAGGGAAGTAATTTTAAGTGTGGCCATGCTTCGGGTTGAGTAAGGTCCTGTCAGTCCCGTGAGTGTCGTAGTCAGGTCTGTCCGCCGCGTCCCCCACCAGGGAGCGGTGCTTGTGGACTAGGGAGGGGAGGCAGAGACCGGGCTCCTTTTAGATACCGGTATGGGGATGGGAAGGGAGTCCTCACTAGGGAGAATACGTTCGGTCTGTGGGTTGAGTAATTGGAGGCTATTCGTGGGAGGGCTGTCGAGGCCCAAGGGCTGTCTCAGCTGTCTCAGCCTTGGTGTACGAAGGGAGGGTAAGGGGAAGGGGAGGGGTAGTGGTACAGTACGGGGGGTAGGGGATCACTCCGGTCTTATTCGTGCCGGGTGTATCGGGGGGTGGCTGTCCGCTCCGCGAGTACTTCAAGTAGCACGGAGGGGACAAACAATCGCCGAGCACCCTGCCGAAGACCCGAGTATCTAGATATCCTAGGATATAAACGTTAGTGCCCTGCCAAGTTCGGTAAGGGAGATGTGTATTCTCATACCAAATCAATTGTGCGTTCACAGAGTTACAATACAGTTACGAAGCAAGCTTATTTGACCTTAAGTAGACATTCAATATATGCGTAAGTTACATGAGACATTAAACCTGAGGCATTTACCACATTGAATACATTTAGAACTATTACACCTAGTACCCCCCTCTAAAGTCCTAATCCCCTTACCCGGGTATCATTCAGGGTCAGCAAGGGGGGGGGGCATCGTCCCGTCTATGTCAGAGCTGCCGGGGTATGCTACTCCGTCACCCGTCCCGTGGGATAGGGGGGGGGGGCAAGGGAGAACAAGGATGTCCGGAGAGAATAAGAAGTGTCAGTCACCTCTGTGGGGGTTGCCCCGGAAACGGGTCTGGGGGGATGGGGTTAACCGTGGGATACTAAGCATTATCCCATACCACATATACACCCGATAGTCTAAGTCATGACCCCCAGGTTCCGTCATCACCAGAAAGCCCTCGAGGTCCCCTTAAGTACTGAGAATTACACGTAAAAACAGAAAAGCAGAAGATAGTAAAATAATAATGAGATAATAATAAAACAATAGCGTAATAGAGTAATACTGAGGGTTGGGGGGAGAGGGAGTATGCACTTGCGTTTCTGGTCGTGGATGCTACCCTTTCAAAGACCCTGTGCAGTGTCCTAATGCCTGGGGATGAACCAGTGTCCCATTCAGTAGTGGACTCCGGCACTGTCCTGTTTGTAAATGGGTGGTGTAAGAGTCACGAATCTGTGCAGCACGGTGGTATCATGGACGGGCCAAGCACGAGTGGGTCTGCTGTATAGGTGTGTTCTCGTCCTAGCACAGCTTCCGTTTCTACTCAGTAGTGTGAGTCTGTGGTCGCGGGTTAGAGTAGCATCCGTTCTGTTTCTGCGTCATTTTTCTTCTTGTGATGTTGCGATGTTTTTAACGGGCGATGCGTAGTTACCCATCCAGTATCAGTCCCTTGCGTTTCATGCAAATTCTAGGGTATACTGTGTTCCGTTTGTTTTCGCAGTGTCCTTTCTCAGGCCCCTAGGTGCTGTACTTTGATGTGTGGTAGCAATCCTTCTGTAACAGGTCCTGTCTTGTCTTGAATTCTTGAGTGTTGTATACTTTGGATCTTTGAATAATGTCTCTGGTGTTAGTATCGTCCGTGGGTTTGCGGTCCGCAGCTGTAGCAGTCTGTGTTCAGTTTAGTAGTCCACTTTTGCGGTATAACCTATGATTTGGGTCTGATTCTCATCTTGCTGGTTTGTGCGGGAGGGGATATCGTTAGGGTGAGTTTGGCTAGTAGTCGGTAATGTTTGGTAGAGGGAAGGCCCCTTTGGGTCCCCTATGGTGCACCGCCATCCAAGCCTGCCCCATCCCTGGGTAAAAGGCCTAGTGCTTGGGTCCCTCATTGGGGGAGTCGGAAATCTTCTGGGACTTCTATACCTAGTCCCCGGAGGAAGGCCTTTGGGTCAGCCGTGGGCAGGAGTACAGCTGGTCGCGGGCCATTGAACACCAGCATTTTAAAGGGGTGTCCCCATGCAAAGTTGAGGCCCTTTGCCCTGACTAGGTCAGCAACGGGCTTCCATTCCCGTCTCCTGGCTAAAGTGGCAGGTGCAATGTCCTGGTAAAGGTGGAGTGTGGAGCCATCCAGCGTGTAAGTGTGGCGGCGTGCGCTTTTAATAATCGCTTCTTTGGTAGAGAAAAAGTGCCACCTCATTATCACGTCCCTAGGGGGGCTGTCAGGTGGGCCCCTGGCTCTCAGCGCTCTGTGCGCCCTGTCAATGGTCCATAGATGTTCCGGTATGGCAGGTAATTGATCTTTAAACAGTCCCAGCAATACATTTGTTAGGTCTGCATCTTTAATTCTTTCAGGTATGCCTTTAATTCTCAAGTTATTTCTGCGGGACCTATTAGAGGCATCTTCTAGCTCTGCCTCTAGTTCAGCCACTCTAGTGAGTAGGTGGTTGGTGGTGGAGGCTGTTTCATTATGGGCTGCTACCACGTGGTCCATCCTCCATTCCAGGGCCTCAGTGCGCTGGCCCACTGCTTGAATCTCCTCCTTAACCTCCCTTGCTGATCTCTCTATCTCCCCAGCCAGATAGTGTCTTACCTCTGCAATTGAGTGCAGGATTTCAGCATTGGTCGTCTGCAGAGGTCTGTGCCCGTTTTCTCTCGTTTGTGGGGAGTCCGGAGAGCCCGCGCTCAGTTGGCCGCCGCCATCTTTGGTTACATGCGGCCTGGGCGTCGCGAGGAGTTCGGCGACGGAGGGGGTCCCTTCCTTCGGCTTTTTGCCGGATTTTCTGTTGTTGGCCATTACCTAGACTGTCCTCCCTTCAGCAGGCAAGTTTGTAGGTCGTTGGCAGGGGTGAGTAGCGTTTTGCTCAGCGTTTCGGGTCTGGCAGGGCGCAGAGCTCTTCGCCTAGGCAGCCATCACCGTCGGCCACGCCCCCTCGAGATTTGTTGTTTTGAGCGTCAAAAATGCATTTACCTCGTTGCTGGTTAGGGTGATTTTTTGAACTTTTGAAAAAATGAGATCTATCTGTATCCAATATAGTCTGTATGTCTGTATCAATGGATCCTGATTATACCCTTTTTCTGAGTATCGTATTTTAATTTTCTGGGCCTGTTGGAGAAATATATGCTATCATCCGAACAATTCCTACGTAAACGTACTAGTTGGCTTTTGGGTACGTTAGAGAGCCAAGGAGGATGGTGGGCACTAGAAAGGTCTATAGCTGTGTTGCAATCGGTAGGTTTGAAAAATGTTTTGGTTTTAAGTAGATTATGATCTATGTAGATAGTTAAATCTAGAAAATCTAGAGATACCTGGCTGATGTTATGAGTAAATCTAAGATTATAGTCATTAGAATTGATATATTTGAAAAAGAGATTTAGACTATCAATGGAACCCTCCCATATAAGTAACACATCATCTATGTAGCGCCGCCATAGGACCAAATTGCCCCCCAGATGGTTTCCTAGCTGTATATGTCGTTGCTCCCAATGGGAAACGTACATATTGGCAAAACTGGGGGCAAATTTGGTACCCATGGCGACGCCACATTTTTTGAAGAAAATACTGTCCATCAAACCAAAAATAATTTTTAGTCAGTACAAAAGACATGCATAGTATCAAATTCGATTTGAATAGATGAAATAAATTGGTGATGGATCAGTATATCTTTTATGGCTAAAATGCCCTTTTCATGTGGAATATTCGAATACAAAGCTGTTATATCAGCAGTGGCCAGGACATATGTGGATTTCCATTCTACTGAAGATAGATCCTGTAGAATGTGTCCAGTGTCTTTAATATATGACTCACTTAAAGAAACATAGGGTTGAAGGACAAAATCTATATACTCGGACAGATTGCATGACAAAGAGTCAATACCACTTACAATAGGACGGCCAGGGGGGCTCTCAAGATTCTTATGGATCTTGGGTAAGAAATAGAAAGTAGCTGTTTTACAATTTGGATTATAAATATAATCATATTCTTTTTTGTTAATAATATTCTTTTCTATTCCAAACTCTAACAGTTGTTTTAAATCTGACAAAAACCTACTGGTTGGATTAAGAGACAAGATCTCATATGTCTTAATGTCGTTTAAGATGTTATATGACTCTTCTATATAGTAAGATCTATCCATAATCACAGTCCCCCCCCGTCCGCCTCCTTAATAACTGTTTTAGAGTTCTCCGCTAGTATTTTGAACGCGCCTCTTTCCTTTTTATTTAAGTTAGACTGATATCTAATGTTGATCAATTTGTCAAGATCTTCTTGAACTAACTCATTAAAGATATCTAAATATTTGCTTTTAGCAGACCAAGGGTAAAAATGGGCATCAGGTTTGAAAGGCGTATGAACAATACTAGAAACCTCATCTGGAACATTATTTTGTGTTTCCCCTTGTGGTGGTATAGATTCTTGGGGATTATTTAAAATTTTATTATGAAAGAATAATTAAACCTGACTTTAAACTCCGGACACAAAGCGTTTCTGCCTTATTTGTAGCAGTTTTTAACGCTCCACATTTCAGTAGAAGTCGCCTCCTTGGTTGTCACAAACAGTCACTCTAACAGCTGGTCTGCAGCTTTTAAAAGGTGCTTCTTCATATATCCCTAAAGAAAATATGCAGAAAATTGAATTGCATGTCTTCTTAGGGGTGTATCTGTTAGATTGTAAGTAAAAATAATCCTAGATCTTTCCTTCTGTGTCCTCCATACTTGGCTGCTTATACAGCTGCCTGCGCTCCAAGTAGTGCGTTACTCCATTGAAACGCTGACATCTGATGTCGCTGACGGAGGTGTATATGTCTGTAGTAGCAGTCCAGAACAAGAGCCCCAAGCTGGCTAACAAAAGGATTGGATGTCCACCCCCACCCTTGCAGTATCACCGGAGGAGGCTTGGGCTGCATGGAGAGCATTGCCTCTGTGTTTATTATTTAATTTTACTACATGTTAGAGGCTATAGTACCTTTTTTTTTATTTTTATTTATTTTGATTATAGTAACCTTTGGATGAAACTTTTGGGTATTCCCTGACCTTTTCCATGTCCGCACATAATTTCTAGGTACCCCCCCAAAACCTATTATTCCTGTATTGTTAATCTATCCCAACAAATTGCTATCGGAACCACAAATACAGTAAACAATGCGTTCAGAAATTGTAAATATTGGTTTCCTACATCTGATTGGATTCGTATTAAAGGAACAGATCAAGCACTACAATACAAGCTGATTCCTCTCCTGAAACTCATCAAAGACAAAACACTAAGCCCTTCGTGAATACTATCCTAGCAACCTACTTTTCTACCCTACCTTTACTTTACCCCACTCCCTCTAACATGTAAACTCACTGAGCAGGGCCCTCAATCCCTCTGTTACTGTGTCACTATACCCCACTCTCTCTAACATGTAAACTCACTGAGCAGGCCTTCAATCCCTCTGTTACTGTTACTATACCCCACTCCCTCTAACATGTAAACTCACTGAGCAGGGCCCTCAATCCCTCTGTTACTGTGTCACTATACCCCACTCCCTCTAACATGTAAACTCACTGAGCAGGGCCCTCAATCCCTCTGTTACTGTGTCACTATACCCCACTCCCTCTAACATGTAAACTCACTGAGCAGGGTCCTCAATCCCTCTGTTACTGTGTCACTATACCCCACTCCCTCTAACATGTAAACTCACTGAGTAGGGCCCTCAATCCCTCTGTTACTGTGTCACTATACCCCACTCCCTCTAACATGTAAACTCACTGAGCAGGCCCCCAATCCCTCTGTTACTGTGTCACTATAACCTACTCCCTCTAACATGTAACCTCACTGAGCAGGGCCCTCAATCCCTCTGTTACTGTGTCACTATACCCCACTCCCTCTAACATGTAAACTCACTGAGCAGGCCCTCAATCCCTCTGTTACTGTGTCACTATACCCCACTCCCTCTAACATGTAAACTCACTGAGCAGGGCCCTCAATCCCTCTGTTACTGTGTCACTATAACCCCCACTCCCTCTAACATGTAAGCTCACTGAGCAGGGCCTCAATCCCTCTGTTACTGTGTCACTATACCCCACTCCCTCTAACATGTAAGCTCACTGAGCAGGCCCTCAATCCCTCTGTTACTGTGTCACTATACCCCACTCCCTCTAACATGTAAACTCACTGAGCAGGGCCTCAATCCCTCTGTTACTGTGTCACTATACCCCACTCCCTCTAACATGTAAACTCACTGAGCAGGCCCTCAATCCCTCTGTTACTGTGTCACTATACCCCACTCCCTCTAGCATGTAAACTCACTGAGCAGGCCCTCTGTTACTGTGTCACTATACCCCACTCCCTCTAACATGTAAACTCACTGAGCAGGCCCTCAATCCCTCTGTTCCTGTGCGTCAAACTTGTCTGGTTATAAATACGTGTCTGTTAGTCCACCCGTTGCACAGCGCTACTGAACTTATTGGTGCTTTATAAATAATAATACGCTGTGCCCTGGCGTGCCATTCTCCCCAAGACAGTTTGCTAACAGTTTGACAATGTAACGGAGCTCCCTGTACCCCTCGCTGGGTACCTCCCCCAAGGACCGCTTCCTAGCTGGAACAGGGGACAGACTGCATCACTTCTGCCCACACTCGCCGTCACTTGACTGGGGCCCTGGCACCGCTCCTTCCTGGAGCCGAATGGCAGCTCTACAAGGCAGCTCTACAAGGACTTTCCCCGCTGGAACAGCAGACACCGGCGTAAATCTTCCTTCCCTCCAATAACAGGACGACACACCGTTTGGAGTGCAAGCTGGAATGCTTTAATGGCAGCCACAACCGGCCTTATATGCACTTCCCCCCTGGACTTTGTGGGGGACTGCAGCACAAAGTCACAGACCAATGACACTCCCGCATACAATCCCTCCCCTCTGCCTGGGAGATAATTGGATCAGTAACTGTACTAATTATAATCCAATTATCTCCAAGAACAGAAAAGACAGACTTTTTCAAAAGTACCCTAAAAATAATTAAAACCCCACATAATTTTGGCAGACTTTGCACATGGTCCAAAGCCCAAAACAGTTCCAGGAAAATCAGTGCTAAGTCAGTCAGGTTTGGTAGTCTTTTACAGGTTTCTCTGCAGGGCCCATAGTCTGTGGGCAGGAGGCTGGCAAGCAGGCTCCTTCAGGAGCTCGTGGCAAACTCACTTGGAGAGGGGAGTTTGTCACAGACAATTTGTCCACCATGGTGCCACACCCTGCCCGAATCTTTCCATGCAGAGCCAGCAGATTGGCTGAAAGTGCTGGACTTGGCACAATGTTGAGAGATTCTGGTTCTCATGGAGAGGGTAATCAGCCCGGTGGCACCCAGGTAAATTGGTAAACGGTTTTACTACTTAGGGAAATGTCAGGGCAATCGTGGTGCCATGAACAGCACACTACCAAGGTTCATTAATCACTTAATTCGCCTTCATCACTTTCCAATCCTTAGCTCTTTCTTTTGAGGTAATCTGTTTTTATACTATTTGACAATATTAACACCTTCTCCTTTTTCCCCATGCCTTCCCTAGGTGAGTCCGATCCGGAACCTGTCTGATGGTCAGAAGTGTCGCGTTTGCTTTGCCTGGCTGGCCTGGCAAACCCCCCATATGCTTTTTCTTGACGAGCCCACCAATCACTTGGACATTGAGACAATAGATGCTCTTGCAGATGCTATTAATGAGTTTGAAGGCGGAATGATGCTAGTTAGCCACGACTTCCGACTCATACAGCAGGTAAGTTTAAAGAGTGATACAACTTAACTCCTACACTATGTTTAAATCTTTATTATGTTTACTATTTCTAATTTTACCCCTAATATCCAGGTTGCACAGGAGATCTGGGTGTGTGAAAAGAAAGCTGTCACAAAGTGGACAGGAGATATTTTATCCTACAAACTTCACCTGAAAGCTAGACTGAGTGATGATGAACCTTCGTGCAAGGGCAACTGAACCTTCTGCCGGAGCAGAGAGAAGATCCCAGTCCATGCTTTCCCACAACACCCCCAACTTGGAACTAAAGTCAAACACATGTCTAAATAAAGTCTGTGACATAAGGAAAATGAGCTAAACGTTTCTGTACGTTCTAAGGACGTCCAACCTTCATTGGTTTAACGTGTGAGGAAGTTTAATTGTCCGTGGTCAGCTGGCCGGGCATTCTTTGCAGCTTCGGCAGGATGTATTACCCCTATGTTCTCTCCCTGTCAAACCTGACTTACATCGATATCTCGATTTTCTTTCTTTTTTTTTTTTTTTTTAAACAAATTTATTTATCTGTAATTCAGCGAGACAATAAAGGGAGATACTGTACTGAATTAGAATTTTTATTATTGGTGTGTAATGGGTCAGGGCATTACAAACCATTTGTATTCTTTTCAATCAGTGTGGAGACGGCAGGATGATTAATGCAAAGCGGTGGGGTTCCAGTTTAGGGGATTGTCTGAATTTTTATTGTAAAACACAACTGCGCATTTATAGCAAGATAAATATCAAGGGGGAAATAATCCAAGACCATAATTGAGTTCTTGACTTTGCAAAGAGTATTCGATTTCAATTCTGGGTCAAACGTACAGATTTATTTCAAAGTGCAAATCCTATAAAACACAACAATCCGACTACTGCACACATCAGCCAAATGTATTGTGAAAGACCAATACAGAATCACAGCACTGAGTATCAATAAAAATTAAATTCTTAATGATGGGTTAACCCCTGTATAAGTATTCTAACAGCGAGGGCCTAAAGATTAATAGCAAACAATATTATTATTTTTTTTTTTTTTATAAATCTTTATTTTTCTTGTGCATTTGAATATATAACAGAGATACCTGTAGCGCCACGACAGCGTATACAGGTTTTTTCATTGGCATACACAGTCATGGCATAACTTAATTGCAATTTTTTTAGTAATAGAAACATATCAAGGTTCATAAACTGAGTGCTGTCTAGCATTGCCTGTCTATTGTGTTGGGTCATTACAGTAGCAATTAACGCCGTGTAAACAGTGCCTATCTGGCTAAGAATGTTTTTGCGGTTGCTTTTATAGTTATAATATCTAGATATATATTCATGCTTGTAAGATATAGAGTAGGGTGAACATTGGTAATTTGCTACATAGCTTTCAATTATGCTGAGGGAGATTAATAGAACATGCTCACAAATTACTTTTAGAAACAGGGTACCACAAACCTAACATAACATGAGATATGCATTGAGAGGTTAGAAAGTCATACAGTGCTAGGTGAGGTGGCCGCTGGAGAACGGTATGGTAATTGCGGTATGTTGTAGCTTTAGGGCAAGACAGTGTCCATCATCATCATGGCGGGCTCTGAGTTTAGCTGCAGTGTCCGCTGTGCAAAGAGTGTCTCTGATTCAGCCAATCCCTCGGTTCGGAATTCTCGCCGGGCATGTAAAGCAGTAAGCAGCCTTTCTGGCCCCCTGCATGGGGTGTCTCTTCGCTTGATGTGTGGCCCATTCATGAGAATGGTCGCTCGGGTCTCTCCGTTTCGTCTCCGCTTGGTATGGAGGATCAGAGCCGGGTCGGCTCCCATTTGGTTGTATCCGTTCCTTCCCCATCTCCTCCCAGTTGTTCGCTGCTTTGTGCGGCGCCGCTTAGCGGATTTAGATATCGCAGGTCTTCGTCTTTTGTGTACCTGGCTCCCGGAGTTCTGCGTCTTGCGGGGAGCCTTCCGGTTGGAAGCGTGGCGGAGTGGGTGCTCACCCGCATGGGTCCTCTGCCTGGAGTGGGACAGGTGGACTGCCGCTGGTGTGATCTCTCGTTTTGCCTGAGGGTATTGGGATGGGGGCCTATGTTGTAGGCTGCTCCAAAATGCTTTGCAGATCTGATCGAACCGGGTCTCAAAGTGCGATCTCCATTGCTGGAGCCTCAGATCTGTTGTGTGTTGCCCGAGATGGTGCATGGCGGCCATCTTGGGCGCCTCGTGTAGCTTGCCGTCAGACGGTGTCTCTGCCCGTGGTGGGTGAGTATGAGTTTCCAGCGGGGACCGGGATGACCCCCACCGGTCCATAGGGGGGGGGTAGCAGGGGAACAGGAGAGCTGTCATGCTTGGCCGTCCCTGTGTCGGGGGATCGGCCGCCTCCCCCGGCATTCAGGTTGCTTGCCGTGCTAGGCCTTGAATGCGACTCACGGTAATCCGGCTGTGGTAGCTTCATGTCTGGTATCAGAACGTTCAGCGTAGCTTTACCCGCTGGTGGCCCGTTTTATAACGTTTCTGGGCTGTTTCGTGCAGTTTAGTCGCTTTGAGCGCCCTGCAGAGCGGGAGCTGTGCCTGCATGCGTCCGCTCTGCTCTGCGCTCAGACCCCGCCCCCCAAACAATATTCTTTTGAAATGAAATATATCAAAAACCTTTATAATTAAACAAACATGAGGACAGGGCCTGACGGTTATGTCAACAGAACATGTTTTAGGAGAGTTCCTCGAGTCTCTAAGAATAAATCTTGATAAACTGCGCTCGTTTTGGGAAAGGCAACATAAACTTAGATCCCCAAATCAACTGACCGGTCTTACTACTTACCTTTATCCAGCGCCGGGTGACCTCTCCTCCCCTGCCGACGTCAGCTACCGAGTGGAGTGGAAGGCGCATGCGTGGCAAGAGCCGCACGCGCATTCAAACAGTCCATAGGAAAGCATTTCTCAATGCTTTCCTATGGACGCTCTGCACGCTGAATGCGAATTTCGCATCCAGCGTTGCAAATGCGCCTCTAGTGGCTGTCCGGAAGACCGCCACTAGAGGTTGGATTAACCCTGCAATGTAAACATAGCAGTTTCTCTGAAGCTGCTATGTTTACATCTGAAGGATTAAAACCTGGGGGACCTGACACCCAGACCACTTCATTGAGCTGAAGTGGTCTGGGTGACTATAGTGTCCCTTTAAAAAGGGTGTACACATGTATTCAGTGCCAGAGCTTCCATATGTAAACCATCCTATCTTTCACTAATATGCTACAAAAAGACGATATGGCTACTCTGGATTTAAAAGATGCCTACTTGCTTGTTCCTATGGCAGTGGCTTCTAGAAAGTATTTATTTGCCATCACATCAGGGGAAAAAATCCAGCACTTCCAGTTCAAGGCCTTACCATTCCGTCTAGCCTCTGCACCAAGAATCTTATAAAACTCCTCCTTCCTTTGGCAGCATATCTCAGAGAAAGGGACATTCCCATTGTCCAATATTTGGACGATTGGTTTCTCAGAGCAAGTTCCAAAGCACTGTTCAGTGATTAAAAAGTCACAGTTGGTTGATCAACTTGGAAAAATTGCAGCTCTCTCCTACAACAAGTATCCAGTTTCTGGGACTCTTAGTAAACTTCAAGATCCCTTTTCTGTTTCTACCATCTCCAAAGATCAAGAAGGTCAGAGAAGAAATTTCCTTTCTTCAAAGAGAAGCATGTTGTACCATGAAAGCCATGAGTGTACTGCGCATTCTCATGTCCTCTATTTCAGCAGTGCAGTAGGCAAACCTCGGATGAGACCCTCCAATTAAAGATTGCAAAATCAGTAAGGAGAAGAAGAGTGTAAAGGATCCTGCTATCCATGCAGCGCTGATCCTTGTAGCGTCTCCCGAAATCCAAGCTGAAAAGAGTGAGGTAGTGATTATAGCTCCCAATTCCCCAAACATGAGTCGAGACTTCATGAAGGGGTAAAACTAATGTGTTTATTGATGGCCAAACTCAGCCCTTTTATGATGGTCTCCCAGCAAGGGAACTCCCACATGGGACCTTGTGGAAGACTAACAAAATATGCAGAACCAATCAGTATACAGTACAATTCTTATACACACCCACCACCCACAGGAAGAGTGTAACCCCTCCTCTATATCCTGGAGATAATTAACTTAAGTGGTTGCAGAGAACCTAATTATCTCCGGGCAGAGAGAAACATGTGCTTTTTACCTTTTAACAAAACTGTATTAAAATCAATAACTCATGTTTCGCTGAACGAAGTCCCCATGTTCCACACACCCCCAGATAGCTTGGATCTGAGCGTATATTCTAGGCGAATAGCGCTCCGATCCCAGGAACACAGTTCTCAAAAATGTCGACTGAAGTTTGGCTTTCACCAGCTGTTCGCGTGTTTTGTAGCCGACAGCATTATCCTGGCTGTACTGGAAGTTAAACTGCACGAACCAACATACGAATGCACCAGGGGAAATGTAAAATCCAAGCAACTAAGGCAAACGGTGTGATCCAGGGACAAAGGGCTCTGTCCCAAGTGCCTTAAGACTCCATAACTTAAAGGGCCAGCATCCCAGGGTAAGAGGCTAGCAATCCGGCTCCTCCAAGAGATAGGGGGGCAGGGCAGTTTGTCACATGCAGACCAAGTGACAAAAGCCATTTTGTCACATAGAGGATCTGGAATTCAGGTTGTCAAAGAAGGTTAGAAATAAACTAGATTGAGGGAGAAAATCAGAGTTTCTGTTCTGGGGCTGGTCTTTCCAGCAAATGGAGTGGATTATGATAACAACAGATGCTTAAAAATGCAAATGGGGTGCTCATCTGAAAAGCCTACTTTTTGGTCTGAAGAGGAGGCAAATCAATCATCCAATATATGGGATCTGAAGGCGTTTTTCAATGCACTTCTAGTATTTGAGTCATGGATCACACACAAACCAAAATTCAATCAGACAACATCACAACAGTCACCAATATAAACAAACAAGGTGGAACAAAAGTCAGATCTCTGCATCTTCTTTGCGCCCAGATCATGTCTTTCCAAGAAAGGAAATCATGTATGTACGTAGTGGGGAATCGCCATGCAGCATCATACATAAACTAACCCAAATAATGACAGACATCGTAGTATGGATTAAGCAGGCCACAGCATTTATTATAACATATGATAATTACTGTATAACGCATCCATAATTTATTTTAATAATCTTTCTTTTAACCCCTTCAGGACCGCTGACGGTTCAGGACCGTCAGCGGTAAAACGTGCGTTTGGACCGCTGACGGTCCTGAACTGCCATAACGGTCTGGGGCTACTTACCTGATCGCCGTCGGTCCCATGGCGGCAATCAGTGCTCCACCCGGTCCAGGGGGGTTGCCTGTCTGCCCGGGCAGTCCCCCCTCGGCAGATCAGGACCCCACGGCCATGTGATCACTCGATCACATGACCGCAATAGGTGTCTGTGTATCTGCCTGCAGGGAGACTGTCTGTGCTGACAGGCAGTCTCCCTGCAAGTGAAAAATCAAAAAAATAAAGTAAAAAAAAACAGTGTAAAATCAGTGTAAAAAATAATAATAATATGTGTATATATATATGATATATATATACATGTATTATATCTATATATAATATATGTATATGTATCATATATATAATGTCATATTGAGTGTATTTTCATATTTATATATCCGTATATTAATATAAAAATACACTTAGATTTAAATTACACACGAATATATACAATATATATAATTGCTATATATATGCTATATATATATATTATTATAAAATACAAATAATATGTTAATAAAAATAAATAAAAAAAAATAAAAATAATTTTTAATAATTATAAAAAAAATATTTATATATGCAATTTTATTCTAAGTATTTTGATATATATATATATATTTATATCAAAATGCACTTAGAATGTAATGATATATATATCTATGTATAAATAAATAAATAAAAACAATACGAAATATACATATGTCCATATACATAATTACATAAATAACTTCATAAATATACACGTAGACGTCAAATATGTAAATATGTATATATATTAAAATTCTACACGTGTATTTATGTAATATTTTTACCTAATTAAGTAATTTTAATGATTGCAATTTGAGGGACCTGCCTGCCAACCCAGGCCGAAAGTCCAGATAATTTAATTTGCTAGCACTGTGTTTAACCCTGTAACTTTCTATGACACCCTAAAACCTGTACATGGGGGTACTGTTTTACTCGGGAGACTTCGCTGAACACAAATATTAGTGTTTCAAAACAGTAAAACATATCACAGCGATGATATTGTCAGTGAAACTGAAGTTTTTTGTATTTTTCACACACAAACAGCACTTTCACTGAGGATATTATTGCTGTGATACATTTGACTGTTCTGATACACTAATATTTGTGTTCAGCGAAGTCTCCTGAGTATAACAGTACCCCACATGTAGAGGTTTTATAGTGTTTGTGAAAGTTACAGGGTCAAATATAAGGCTTGATTTTACTTTTTTTTTTTTATTGAAATTTGTCGGATTGGTTAGGTTGCCTTTGAGAGCGTATGGTAGCCAAGGAATGAGAATTAGCCCCATGATGGCATACCATTTGCAAAAGAAGACAACCCAAGGTATTGCAAATGGGGTATGTTCAGCCTTTTTTAGTAGCCACTTAGTCACAAACACCGGCCAAAGTTAGCGTTTCTTGCATTTTTAACACACAAACAAATATAAATGCTAACTTTGGCCAGTGTTTGTGACTAGGTGGCTACTAAAAAAAACTGGACATACCCAATTTTGAATACCCTGGGTTGTCTACTTTAAAAAAATATGTACATGTTAGGTGTGTTTCGGGGATTTATGACAGATAACGGTGTTACAAGGTCACTATTGATACATTTAAAATATATATATATATATATTGAAACAGCAATTTCCTACTTGTATTTATAGGCCTATAACTTGCAAAAAAAAAGCAATAAAGCATGTAAACATTGGGTGTTTTTAAACTCGGGACAAAATTTTGAATCTATTTAGCATTTTTTTTCGTTAGCTTTCGTAGGTAAGTAAAAGATTTTTCAAGTAAAAGTCCAAAAACATGTTTTTTTTTTTTAAATTTTTCACCATATTTTATTATTTTTTTTAAATACAATATATGACATAATACAAATAATGGTATGGAGACAGACCCACCGGAGTATTCCTCACCCGCAGAGGAGGCTCCCGACACACACTGGGGGACCCCCCCAACCCAAAATGGTGGTATAGCAGTACCCCTCGTGGCCCTCTTGGGCCTACTTACTACAGGGGCCCTGGACCCTGCCCTGCCGTATCGGCAGCCACGTGGAGACCTGGAAGGCCACGGGGCGGCCGCCTGACACTGTGAAGGTGCCGCCCGCCATCCTCCGCCCTCGGCCTGCAATCCACCGCTGGAGGCCGGGGCGGGCTGAGCTGAGGATGCAGGGCCACAGGGGAGGCCACAGGAGAGGCACCAGGAGGAGGTAGGCCGTGGGGGGGGGACACACACCGGCAGACATACCTGGATTAAGGGGATCAAATTGCTCACGTAGTTGCCGGCCACCGTCCAGCGCTGCAGCAGTCCTGAGGGATGCCAAAATGGCCTCAACATCCATCCCTCAAGCTGGTAAACCTACAGGCCCAGGACAAACAGGAGCAGGAGGACAGATTTGCTGTTTGCTGAGCTGTTTGCTGGCACAAATTCCAAGTGGCACTGAGGTAAGACCACCCCCACTAACTCACACAACACATAATCCCACCCACACATTCATACACAACCAATCACATGCATCTATCCCCACACTCATACATGTGCCCTTGTCCGCTTCTAGGCCATGTACATCAGAGGTATGGACAATATGATAGCAAGCTACCTGAGGAGAGCACAGTGGTCCCAAGCAGAATGGTCCTTACATCCAAGAATGTTTGCCACCTTGGTAAGGAAGTTTGGAACACAAGATATGGTTCTCATGGCAACAAGGGAAAACAGGAATGTACCAGTTTCTGCATCCCTATACTGATCAGACTATCCACAGTTTCTAGAGGGTTTCTTGGTGAAATTGAACTTCAGGATGGAATATGTGTTCCCTCCAGTTGCTCTTATTTCGCATACCCTTCAAAATATCTTGCAACGACGTTGGCAGTAATTTCATATTGGCCAAATCACAGTTGGTTTTCAGAATTGAAACAACTGACCCAAACATCTTGGCCTTCATTAAATCAGCTGCTCGTGAGCAGAGAACTGCCATACGAGTCTCTGCGAATGTTTAAGTTGAAAGCTTGGTTATTGCAAGACTAATTCTCCAAAATCAGGTGATTCAAGAACATATGAATGATTTTCTCCTGAATTCAACCAAAAGATCAGCATCCAAGATTTAGCTCAGGATTTGAACAAAGTTTCTCGTCTGGTGTAGGGAGCCCAACTGTTTCAACATTAGTCCATCCATTCCGACAATCTGGTCTCTACTCTGAAGATTCAGATTTTGGATTCTATGAGTGGAGTACCTTAGTGAGTGATCGTTTGGACTGTGCTAGAACGAGCAATGGAACTGTATAGAGGGATGGTGTCTCCTCTCCCACCCATTGTATTTTTACCAACATCCTAAAGATATGTGTGTTACATTTTGCAATGTGCTGACTTCCTGTTTACCGGTATCTCTTTTTTGTTTGATTTTTCTATCACTTGTGGGGATAACTTTTTATCACAAGGTTTTATTAAAAACCTTGCTAAAAATGATTGACTTAATAAAAAAAGAAACCCTAAAGAATATTGAAACAATGAGTTAAGTAAAATGGTCTTTGAACATACATAGCTATGGCATTGATCAGAATTTTACAGAGACCCCCCAACAAGAAAATGCCTGGATATACTCCAGTAAATTTATTGACTGGACATTTCAGGCATCAAAATATTTAAAACAGGGACAGCAAATTGTGGGCAAGATCTGACCTTTGCAATATACCAGCCCATCACCATATACCTTGAAATTGTAGGCATCCAGCATGCTATCTGCTCCCGCCACACCACGTGTCTGAGCTACACAGCTCCAGGTGGCTCACACTGTAGCAATGCATGGCGTCCCTACAGAGTGTGCCAAAAGGGAGCTGTGTGTTCTGGCAAGTAAGTGATGGACCCACCTCATTTCCTTGATACATGTGCACAGCATTTCATTAAGCTACATGTATTAAGGAAGTGTTTTTATAAGTGTGTATTTATAACCTTCTGTATAAGTGTATTGTGTTTGTACACTGATCAGCCACAGCATTAAAACCACTTGCCTAATGTCATGTAGGTCCCCCTCATGCTGCCACACCAGCTCTGATGGGTCGAGGCATGGACTCCACAACCCATCTGAATGTGTCCTGTGGTATCTGGTACCGAGACATTAGCAGCAGATCCTTTAATGTCTGCAAGTTGTGAGGTGGGACCTCCATGGTTTGGATTTGTTGTTCCTGCATATCTAACAATGCTCAATTGGATTGAGATCTGGGAATTCGGAGGCCAAGGCACCACCTTGATCTCTTTGTCATTTTCCTCAAACCATTCCTAAATCATTTTTGCTGAAAGAGGCCACTGCCATCAGATAACAACATCACCATGAAGGATATATGTGCGTTGCAACACTCTCTAGGAAGGTGGTACATGTCAATGTAACAGCCACATGAATACCAAGGCCCAAGGTTTTCTAGCAGAACATTGCCCAGAGCATAACACTGCCTCCGCTGGCCTGCATACGTCCCACAGTGCATCCTACAATACAGTAACTCTCCTTCATTGTACCACTTTTGGTGGCTGCTAATCACTGCCTATTAGGAACACCCCACTAGACTTGCCATTTTTGAGTACAGACACACATACAATCATACACTGATCAGCCACAACATTATAACCAGACAGGTTTTACTCTTTCTATAGAAAATTCTGTCAGCTATTTTATTGGATGACAGTTTGGGGTGAGATTGAAATTAAAAATGATAATTGTAAGTCACCACTTAGCAGATGTGACTGCGCAGAGCTCTGCGCTCTCTCTCCCTGCCATTTCCTGCTTCCTGAGCTGGGCGGCAGGTTCAAGTTACCATAGCTGCAGAGTGACACTTCAAGCCTGGGAGAAAGAGAGACACAGGGCGCTGGGAACGGATCCGCCCAAAGTGTTCCACCAATTGTAGATATAACTCTCTGTCTTTTCCAACTAAATTTTGGAACTTTGAAAATCTAACACTCTGTCTTTTCCAACTGAATTCTTTAATAATCAGAACACTGATCATTTTTTTTATTTACTCAATCTCTATTTAAAACTCTCATACTTGCAACCACCATTCATGGCCTAAAGAATTTTTACCAAGAAAGCTGGTAAATATGCTGTTTCATTTAATTTAATTTAAATTAACTCATTTTTACTAAAAGCAGAAATATACCTGGATAAGGCTGGTCAAATTTCAAACCTTTGAAATTGTAATTAGCTAAGGAAATATATGGTTCCACATTCCATTCCTGCATGTGGAAAAAATTAACAATATATCTACTGGTAATTTGCCAAGTTTAGCATATCAAGCCATTATCCAGAGATTTTAATTTATCTGAATTTAGGGATAGCTTATCTTTAATCAGGAAAGTTAATCATCTACAATGTAAAATATTGGTTGGATTATTCTATTGACTTACTGAATGGAAGGAAAATAGTTAAACTGACTTCTTGTGTGAGAAATATTGTATTTGTTAATTTCAATATTAAAGTTTTTTCCTGTGAGAATTGTAGCCAGCAGTTAGTGCATAAATTCATTGTGATTCAAACTGAGAGCAAAAGTTTTATGGCTGGAAGCTGCTATGTGATGCCGTGATCTGTGAAATGTTCTGTGTAAAGGAATTTCAAAGCTGAAAGTTCTCTGTAATAAATCTTGCTGAAATTGCATCTATGTGGATATAACTGTTGCTATTGAGCTATTTGTAATTGTCATAACTGCTGCCATATTGTATACCTATGTTATACCTAAATATTCATTGAATATTGTCACGCATGTTACATATTATTATTAATAAACTATAGGCACCCAGACCACTTCAGCTTAATGAAGTGGTCTGGGTGCCAGGTCCATCTAGGATTAACCCTTTCTGCTGTAAACATAGCAGTTTCAGAAAAAAACTGCTATGTTTACCTATGGGTTAATCCAGTCTCTAGTGGCTGTCTCATTGACAGTCGCTAGAGGGGCTTCCGCGCTTCTTACTGTGATTTTCACAGTGAGAAGACGCCAGCGTCCATAGGAAAGCATTGAGAATACTTTCCTGTGGACTGGCTGAATGCGCATGCAGCTCTTGCCGCGCATGCGCATTCAGCCGATGACGGGGAAAGGAGGCGGAGAGTCCCCGCGGATGGAGCCCGGCGGGAAGGGGGCCACTAAGGGTGGGGGGGGGGGATATTGACGGAAATTTGCAGGACTTTGAAAGACTGTGCCAGCTGCATGATATAAGGCCCCACGATCAGGTACCCATGCTGGCCGGTAAATTATCTGGCCGCGCAGCGGAAGCTTACCGTGCCGTGCCTGATGAGGACAGCAGAGATTACCAGAAGGTAAAGCAAGCCATCCTAGCACGGTATGCCATAACCCCTGAGGCATACCGACTCCAATTCCGGGACCTGAAAAAACAGGAGAAGGACTCACACGCTGAGTTTGCGCATCGCCTACAACGAGCAGCCACCGGGTGGATTGAGGCAGCGCAAGCAACCACTAAGAACGACATTATGCAACTACTGCTGTTGGAACAGTTCTACCGGAGATTATCTACAGAGATGCAGAACTGGGTAAGGGACCGCAAACCGTGTACCTTACAAGACGCAGCTAAACTAGCCGACGAACACCAAGACACTACACGAGAGCAACGCCTACCGCCTAAGGTATTTCCCCTGCCAAGCACCTACCGGCCTGCCGTGGCCAAACCCCCACGATTGGGGGGAGCATACAATCAGTACCAACCTAGGTACTCCAACCGGGCACACATCCGATGCCATACCTGCAACCAACTAAGACATGTACAATGAGACTGTCCCAGAAACAGGGCACGACCACCATGGCCCAACCAAGGACAACCACCTGGCCCTAGAGCAGCAGTGCACTGCTACCAGATGGGAGCATTCATCCAGCCCTCCACCGCCACCCAGGTGGAAGAACCTCTAGGCACGCTCCACGAAGTTAACCCCGTGCAAGCGGCATCCGACAACCGCCAAAGCCATCGACAAGTTGTCCACATAGAAGGGAAACGTATGGAAGGACTGAGGGGTTCCGGGGCCACCATCACTTTGGTCCGAAATCACCTTGTTCCAAAAGACCAACTCAAGGGGGATTGTATAGCAGTACGGGTGGCAGGGGGAGCAATCTACAAAGTTCCCACTGCCAAAATACATTTGAATTGGGGAGCAGGGGCAGGGCGTGTGGAGGTGGGGATGATGCAAGACTTGCCAGTGGATGTTATTTTGGAAAAGGACTTGGGGGAGCTCACCTCCGCTTTTATTATGCGACCCACCGCACAGAAGGCATACCCAGTCGTCACCCAGCAACAGGCTTGTACCACGGCACCACCCAATGACTCTGAGGCTCAGGTAAGCGATGCCACACACAATCACACTGCCCTTCCCTGGGATGCCCCTCTAGAATTTGGTAGCGAGGTCGCTCTAGATCCTTCCCTGCAGGTTTACAAAGACCGAATAGACAAGAACCAGGCAGGCCTAGAAGGGGAAAGATATGCTTGGGATAAAGGGTTATTATACCGGTATGCAGAGAAGATAGTAGCCGGATCTATTCCCATTCCCATAAAACAGTTAATTGTGCCTCGGAAGTACAGACAGGAGTTAATGCGCATAGCGCACAAAATACCTTTGTCAGGTCATTTAGGAATCAGCCGAACTAAACATCGGCTGACTCAAAACTTCTTCTGGCCAGGTATCTTCCAGGATATTAGATAATATTGCAATACCTGCGATACCTGCCAGATAGTAGGGAAAAGGGGAGACCGCTATAAAGCCTAACTTCACTCTCTACCCATAATCGAAGAACCTTTTAGTCGAGTAGCGGTAGACATAATAGGACTGCTGAAAAAACCTAGTCCCTCCGGCAAGAAGTACATCTTGACCGTAGTGGACTATGCCACCAGATACCCCGAAGCAGTGGCCCTAACAAATGTACATGCCTAGACCGTAGTGGATGCCCTTATGCGAATATTCTCATGGGATTGCCCTGGGAGATTATTTCGGATAGGGGTACCCAATTCACAGCAGAGGTCACCCACCAGCTCTGGAAAGTATGTGGGGTAAAATCTATCCTTAACTCACCCTACCACCCCCAGTATAATGGTCTCTGTGAATGATTCAACGGAACGCTTAAACAAATGATCAGGACGTTCATAGACATGCAGAAAGACTGGGAGCGGTTTCTACCCCACTTGCTGTTCGCGTATAGGGAAGTGCCCCAAGAATCCACAGGGTTCTCGCCCTTTGAATTATTGTTTGGGAGGAGAGTGATTAGAGAACACTGGGAGGGTGGATGTAACGGAACCTTCCGTTAATGGACGCTTCCTAGCTTGCACCGAGGACCACAAGCACCGCACTGGACACCACAACCACCGCAGACTCCACAACCGCCATAGCTTAACTGGAGCCTCGCCATCTTCCGTCCACCCTGGATCAGCTTCTGTTCTCCAGGACCGTGTGAGGAAGACCTCTCTTCCAGGAGAGCGTATCAGGAACAAGCTCTTAAAAGAGCTAAGTGATTCAAGCTCAAGGGAGTATGCAGAGTATAGCAATCCCCAGTGTGATTATAGCAGCTCCCTCCAATAACGAGACAAGGCTACGTATTGAGGGTCAAACTTGGCACCGAAGGGCCTTCTTTTATGCAGGTCTTCCCTACATAGGACCACCCACAGGGTTTTACAGAACAACCAATAACACACGTACATTACAGAAAACACTCCCAGCAATTACACACAAAATCCTCCCCTCTGCCTGTGATATAATTATGGTACACAATAGGTTAACATAATTATCACAATCAGGAAAAATACAGTTTTTATACATGTACGATAACTTTAAAACCACACATTCAATCTTCATAAACCACATATTATTAATCAGCATACTTGAAATATGAACATACTCAAAAATCATGCAGATCCTTCCATTAAAAAAGGGATAACAAATAAACCGTGCTTTCCTAGGCGCTCAAATTTGTAATTTGGTGAAGAACCTGGTTCCGCTAAGCAGCTCGACACACGTGAAGGTACCTCCAACCTTAACACAATAACATGCAGAGTAGTGGGGTAATGAAAGTGGAAAAGGTCACGACAAACAAGACCCAGTGGAGCGCTAATATAATGTATAAACTCACCCTTTAAAAAAGGGATATAAAATTCAAGGGAATATGGAGAGAGAATACAATAGAGACAATAGTGTAGTATGTATGAAGTTAAAATACATAAAGAGAGGAATCTATATGCAACACACTCACATGGTACAGAGCCTGAAAACGATAGGCTCAAATCACAAGCGCAGGGGTGCTTTAAAGCAAACACCAAGCCTCTTCAATGGTTTGATGGCAATCCTCAAAGAAAGGGAGAGATAAGGGGACATGGACCACAGTCCTAGTGTGTTATCCTCAACCCAAAGTGGTATCAAAACAAGTTAAATGCTTGCTCACCTTTTTGAGAGCCAATACAAACTGGGCTCTCAGTATGATAGGTAGTGTGCCTTTAAGAGGGCACTGCTCTTCTTTGTAGCAGGAAAGTAGATGCAGGTCGTGGGCTCAAGTATATATAAAAAAAACTTTTTATTTTAAACACTTACATAAAATATAAATAAAAAGGTTCCCATAAAATTATGGTATAAAAATGAGTCCTCTTCCGAGACGCGTTTCGCCTTATGCAAAGGCTTTTTCAATCGGTGAAAAAGCCTTTGCATAAGGCGAAACGCGTCTCGGAAGAGGACTCATTTTTATACCATAATTTTATGGGAACCTTTTTATTTATATTTTATGTAAGTGTTTAAAATAAAAAGTTTTTTTATATATACTTGAGCCCACGACCTGCATCTACTTTCCTGCTACAAAGAAGAGCAGTGCCCTCTTAAAGGCACACTACCTATCATACTGAGAGCCCAGTTTGTATTGGCTCTCAAAAAGGTGAGCAAGCATTTAACTTGTTTTGATACCACTTTGGGTTGAGGATAACACACTAGGACTGTGGTCCATGTCCCCTTATCTCTCCCTTTCTTTGAGGATTGCCATCAAACCATTGAAGAGGCTTGATGTTTGCTTTAAAGCACCCCTGCGCTTGTGATTTGAGCCTATCGTTTTCAGGCTCTGTACCATGTGAGTGTGTTGCATATAGATTCCTCTCTTTATGTATTTTAAGTTCATACATACTACACTATTGTCTCTATTGTATTCTCTCTCCAGATTCCCTTGAATTTTATATCCCTTTTTTAAAGGGTGAGATCCTTCCATTAGTTCAAAAGTTAGTCGGAAGTCCTTTGTGACCGACCGTAGGCACATTTTCCTGCCCAAAACAGTTCCATAGATTTGGGCTGTGCGGTCGGTCAATTTCATACTGAAAAATGAATAAGTCCCATTCGAACGTGCATTCGAATCTTCGAACGGGACTTAGTCTCTGTGGCTGAAAACTCCGTGCAGGAGAAGGTAAGGGTCAGCAGTGTTCGTTGAAATGTGTAGCCGATTTCAGTTCCATGGATTTGGCTACACATAACGCTGACCTCGTTCAAATGAACAAAGATGGCCGCCGCCACGTGTTCGTTTGTCGAATGGCGGGCACTTCGACTGCATCTGATGTGCCAGTTTAAAGCTGCAGAACTGCTCCAATACAATTTAAAGGGGCAGCAAGAGTCTATTAAAATCCAATCTGCTAAAACAGTCTTTAACAGGCAATCTCTTCCAGGGGCCATAATCTTAAAGGGGCATTGTTCTCCAAAGTCACAATGTGCCAACCGACGGTTCTTAAAGGGCCATACACAGCATAATAAAATACAATATGCCCAAATGCTGATTTAGGAGGCCATAGTCGCAGGGGAGGAGGCAGGCAAGCAGGCCTCTCCAGGACAGAGTGGCAAAGGGCACTTCGTCACAGGGGAGTTACCACTAATGGTACCCCTATTGTACCATATGTACTGGAGTTTCAGGAGCGCTTGGAGGCTTTAACTCAGACAGTACGGAACAACCTCCAGGCAGCCCAACAACGACAGTGCAGATGGTACGATAAGGGGGCCAGGGACCACAGCTTTCAGGTCGGGCAGAAGGTCTTAATCCTACGGCCAGTCCCCAGTGACAAGCTGCAGGCCTCCTGGCAGGGCCCACTCAAATCTGCGATACCACCTATATAATTGGCCCGTGCGCTGGAGCAGGGGGCAGACGCATGCTCCATGTGAACATGCTGAAACCCTATCACGAGCGCACCGAGGAGGTGACCGCAATATGTGCCTCTGCCGCAGAGGACGTGGATAACCTGCCACTACCAGACCTTCTCGCCAGAGAAGGCCAAAAAGAGAATCTAGAAGCTGTACAATTAGGGGAGCGCTTGCATCCTCAGGAGAAGACCCAGGCCCAAAGTTTAATTAGGGAAAAGGGAGCCACCTTTTCCAATCTTCCCGGGTATACCCCATTAGCCACCCACCGGGTAGAAACCCCAGGGCAAACACCCCTCCGCCAACCTCCTTACCGCATTCCTGAATCGGTAAAAGAGAATATGCATAAGGAGATTGAGGAAATGTTGCAATTAGGAGTCATCAAGCATTCGGATAGCCCATGGGCTTCCCCAGTGGTACTAGTGCCGAAGCGGGATGGAACTACCCGCTTCTGCGTAGATGATAGAAGGCTCAATGATAAAACCGTATCAGACGCCTACCCAATGGCACGGATAGACAAGCTTTTAGACAAGATTGCGAGAGGCCAATACCTAACCACGATCGACCTTTGCAAAGGGTATTGGCAAATACCTTTGGCCGAGGACGCCATCCCTAAGTAGGCGTTTGTCACTCCGTTTGGCCTGTACCAGTTCAGGGTCATGCCATTCGGAATGAAAAACGCCCCAGCCACTTTCCAAAGGATGGTGGACCGGCTATTAGACAGTTTCAGGAATACGCGTGCGCCTATCTGGATGACATAGCGATCTTTAGCTATTCCTGGACCGACCACCTGGGCCATGTAGGAGCCGTCTTAGATCGTATTAAGGAGGCAGGGCTAACCCTTAAACCTAGTAAGTGCTATATAGGGATGGCCGAAGTCCAATATCTAGGACACCGAGTAGGAAGTGGCCAGCAGAAACCGGAACCTGCCAAAATAGAGGCCGTAGCCAAATGGCCCACCCCCCGCACCAAAACCCAGGTTCTAGCATTTTTAGGTACCGCAGGGTATTATCGAAAATTTGTGCCCAATTACAGTACCCTGGCCAAACCCCTCACTGATTTAACCCACAAAAACCTCCCTAAGTTAGTAGTATGGGCCCCAGAGTGTGAATAGGCATTCCAACAACTTAAAACTGCTCTTGTTAACGCACCTGTACTCACTGCTCCTGATCCAACTAAACGCTTTCTCGTCCATACAGACGCTTCTATGTTTGGATTGGGAGCAGTACTGAGCCAAGTCGGAGCAAATGGCGGCGAGCATCCCATAGCTTACTTACGCAGAAAACTTTTACCCCAAGAAGTAAGCTACGCCGCCATCGAAAAGGAATGCCTTGCCGTGGTGTGGGCCCTCAAAAAACTGCAACCATATTTATATGGACAACCATTCGCTACTCACAGATCACAACCCATTGGTCTGGCTGAACCGGGTATCAGGAGACAATGCCAGGCTGCTGCGCTGGAGTTTGGCGCTGCAGCCTTTTGACTTTACGATCCAATACCACCCGGGAAAGCTAAATGGCAATGCCGACGGGTTATCCAGACAAGCAGAACTTGAAAAGTGATCTGTGAGTGCTCCTCCGGACATCCCCAAGCCGATCCATTGAGATCAGACTGTGTATGCCGGCTTGGTTCTGGGGGAGCATTGTGGCAGATCTAGCCACTTATAGATCTAAACTGCATCTTTAAAACGAACTGTATATTTCTTCTGCTATTCTCTATATCTTGTAATGTATGCGGCATTCGTGTGTTACAGCACACGAATACCGCTAATGTTAAGCATGGTTATCCACGAACAGTGAATCACCGCACTGTTCGTGGAATAAGCAAAGTACCGAATTGGAGACAACCCATAGCCGGTTGTGTGTCTCCAATTAGGTACTTTGCAACATATCTAGGTTAATTGCGGTTTGTTGTGGGTGGCCGCCATTCGTGTACTGAACACGAGGCGGCGGCCATCTTTGTTTGCGGAAAGCCAGGGTTTTGTTGTTGAGGGTCTGGAACTAAAATTGGCTACTCGGCAACACAAGCCCCGCTGGACTTCCGAGCCGTTCGGGAGTTTACCGTTTTCGGGACTTTCATTCCCTTCATTCAGGCAATCGGTTAAACAAAGTGGTCCTGATAAGGGAAACTGAACGGCGTTCGGTTATTTGTGCTGGGATCTGAGCGCAAGTTCACTTAACTGTGCGCCCAGGTCCCAGCTATGTAATAAATGGTTAACTAACTGTCTAGCCCAATATTATGTTGGTTATGGATTGTAATGTGAAAACTGTGTTCCTCTGTACCAAGGGATAATCCCATTAACAATGCATTCTGGGATAATGATCTCCTTGGTACAGCAATGTATGCTGGGTAAAATATGTGTAAAACCCAGTCCCCCATGTAGTCCCCTACTGGAAAAACCCTGCATTGTGACTCGGGAAACCCCATACAATTGTAACCACATAAATACTGTGCCAGTAATTAAAAACCTCAGTTGACCTCCAAGCTATGTGTCGTCTAGTTCTTGGGAGGAAGGGATTGTAACTACGCTACCTGCATTTTGACTGTTTTGTACCTGCTTCATCCTGTCTACCAGTGGAGATACCATGGATAATACTACTACTCCGCTACAGATGGGGACCGATCCAGCAGCGCTACACCTCTGCCAGCTATGGAGGAAATGGAATTTCAGAGGGAAGTGCCAATGAGGCTGGCTTTCTACAGCAGTACCCTCTAAGAAGAGACAGTGACCAGGTTAATGTCAGAAGTACAGACCTACATCCTGACTCGGACAGACCAAGCGAACCAGTTAAGCCTGGCAGACCGATAATCCAGGGAAGGATCCATAGCAACGCACGCTAACCAAGAAAGTAAGCCCAAGATTCCATACAATGCTTTTAAAAACTTTGTAGACACAGAGCACAATATTGATGGTTTCCTTCAAGACTTTGAAAGGTTGTGTCACCTACATAATATCGTCCGGGAAGATTGGGTACCACTCTTGGCTGGCAAATTATCATGCCACACAGCAGAAGCGTACCAGGCAGTCAAACAAGTTATCCTGGCCCGGTATGCCATTATGCCCAAAGCATATTGCCGGAGGTTTCGAGACCTAAAGAAGCTGGAGAAAGACTCTCACGTGGAATGGTCATACCAGCTACACCAAGCAGCAACTAGATTGGTGCAAGTGCACCAAGCTAATACTATGGAGAAACTGCTTCAACTGATACTACTGGAGCAGTTTTACAATGGCCTAGCCCCCCAAGTTAACGATTGGGTAAGGAACCCTCATAGATGCAGCCCAGCTGGTGAACGAGCACCACGACGCCTGGCGCCACCACAGACCACCACCCTGGCTATTCTCCTGACCAGCTCTACCTACCTGATACAACCAGAACAGCAATGAAGCGGAGATCTGACCCATTCAATACCTCCTTGGTTTTAACCCCGCAGCAGAATACAGTGCCACCAATGCCAGCAGTTCGGACACGTCAAGCAGGAGTGCCACCAAAACCAGCCAGAACCGAATGCAGTGGGTTTGACCCAGACCAACCCCAATGACCCGAGCAGCTGCCCAGTGCTACCACACTCAGGTAGCCCCCAGCACTTCCGTACCTGAACCAATCAAAGAACACTGGAGTATCCTGCACGAGGCTGATCCAGTCCAAGCCGCAGCAGACAATCACCATCATCATAATAAAACTGTGTGCTCAGAAGGAAAAAAATTACAGGGACTAAGAGACACGGGAGACACTTTGACTTTGATAAAACAACATCTGGTGCCAAATGCAGCGCGAATGGGAGGATCAGTGGCTGTACAGGTCAAAGAGGGAGCAGTTCATCATCTCCCAACAGCCAGGGTACACTTGAATTGGGGTGTGAGGGCAGAGTTTGTGGAGGTAGGGTTGATGCAAGAGCTACCCGCAGACGTGCTCCTTGGGAACTATTTGGGCAAACTGACCTCAGCCTTTGTGCCCCAACATCCACCAGAAGACGCCTACCCTGTGACCACCAGGCAGCAGGCTCGCACCGCAGAACAACGCTCACACTCTGAGGCTCAGATAAGAGTCACCACTCCACCCATAGAGAACATTCCCTGGGATGCCCCTGCTGAGTTTGAGAGGGAGGTAGCCCTAGACTCCATGCTACAGGTATTTAAGAATGGGGTCACCTCCAGTCAGGCAGGGTTTGAGGGGGAGGGAAACTCTTGGGACAATGGATTACTGTATAGGAACTCAGAAAGGATAGTGTCTGGGTCCGTACCAATCCCCACTAAGCAATTGGTAGTACCCCAAAAGTATAGGCAGGAGATACTCTGGATGGCGCATGATATTCCGCTATCTGGAAACCTAGGCGTTAGCAGAACCATATACCGGCTGGCGCAATACTTTCTGGCCAGGGATTTCAAAAGATATCCACCAGTATTGCCAGACTTGTGACACGTGCCAGAGAGTAGGAAGGAGGGGAAACCGCCACTTCACCCTCTCCCCATAATTGAAGAACCTATAGCAGGGTGGCCGTAGATCTTATAGGACCTGTAATGGATCACCCGTACTCCGACCGAGTACCTTCCATTGATGGACGCTTCCTAGCTTGCGCCGAGGACCATAAGCACCGCACCGGACTCCACAACCGCCGTAGCTTAACTGGTAGTCTCGCCGTCTTCCTTCCACCCTGTATCACCTTTTGTCTTCCAGGACCGTGTGGAAAAGACCTCTTCATTCCACCCTGTATGAACCTCCAACATCCAGGACTGTGTGGGGAAGACCTCTCCTCCAGGAGAGTGTATCAGGAACAGCTCTTAGAAGAGCTAAGTGATTAAAGCTCAAGGGAGTATGCAGAGCGTAGCAATCCCCAGTGTGATATAGCAGCTCCCTCCAATAACGAGACAAGGCTACGTATTGAGGGTCAAGAAGATCTGTTTAATGAGTACCAAACGACTTTCTTTTATGCAGGTTTTCAGGCCAGAGGCACACCCCCTGGTCCTGGTGGTAAACTGTGACAAAAGGGACACAAACCAATGGGAACACGAATTAACAAAATAACACTCCCACATACACAGCAAAATCCCTCCCCTCTATCCTGGAGATAATTGGCTCAAGGCACTGCAGTAAACTCAATTATCCCCAGGTACAGAAAATATCTCCATTTTACACTAACCGTAAAAATACATAATTCCTATTATATTACACAGAACTCCCACAGATCGGATCTGAGCGCCCAATATAGGTGATAGGTGAACAGCACTCAGATCCCACAAACAGAGTGAATTTTCCATGAGGTTAAAGTTTTGCAAGGGCTGATGAGAGATTGAGGAGGGATAAAACAGCCAGTTTTAACTGGTCTGGCAGTGTCCCTGGGACAACGCCCCCCTGGAGAATAATGGACAGGAAAATGGGGAGAGGAAGAGGCACATTCTCCCATGGAATCAAAGGGGCAGAAACAGTGCAATAAAATCCAATATGCCCAAATAAAATTTTTAAAGGACAAACTCTCCCAGGGGCCATAGTCACAAGGCAAGAGGCTGGCAATTAGTCCTTGTGGAGGAACCAACCTCGCCACTGTGCACTGGAGAAGGCTGGTTGCTCGCCTGCTCCCTTTAGACTATGGCCCGGCAGTTAAAACCTTCTATTTTCCCTGCTAAAAAGCTTATTCGTGCCTTTCTGCCGGGGTGTTCGGTAGATTCAATCTACCGAACAAAGTAACGAACGTTGGACCACCTGGGAACTGGAGTGTGCCGTCAATTGACCGCACAGAAGCTGCGGTTAACCGCAGCTTAATTGAAGAACGCTAGGTGGCCATTGTTCGTTTGCCGAACAGGTGGCAGCGGCCATTTTAACTCCCGAACGCCAGCGGTGTTCAGCGCCCAAACTATGGAACTGAAAACGGACACTTAATTGCGCGAACACCGCTGAGCTGCCAGCCTCCTTACCTCTGCATTCGGTAGTGGAACCAACGGACTGTTCATACGGTAGTATGAACAGCATCACCCCAGATAGCCATGCCATGAACAGCATCACCCCAGATAGCCATGCCATGGAGCCTATTCGTGTAACGAAAGACTATGGGAAAGACTTTGGCTCCATTGCGATTGAACTGTATGTATGTGATCTGAGCACCATACTGTAATAATGTGCGCTCAGATCTAAGCTATCTGGGGATATGTAGAATGTGTGTGTTTTATGTAATAGATGTAACCGTACTTAATTTTATGTCTTTTTACTGAAGATGTGTGTAATGGAGTTTTGCCTCTGTCCTTGGAGATAATTGGATTACTTCCCAATTATCTCCAGGGCAGAGGGGAGGGATTGTGATGCATTGTGGGAATGTGGAAATGTGTAAGTCTGTGATTGGTCAATGTCCAATATGTTTCCCAGTCTTCCATCTGGTCCCCTAGGGGAGTGTCCACCAGGTGGGAGACCTGCATAAAAGTCGGGCAGTAAGCCCCAGTAAACCAGATTCTGCTTGACCCTCAAAACGAAGTGTCGTCTCGTTATTGGGGGATTTGGATTGTATGCCAATTGCCAGGAGTGTAAGCTGATTGTATGCTTTTCCTATTCGGCTGTTTCCCGGGTTTGTGTGTTTCCTGTTCGGGAGTTGGAGGATTCGTGTAGTTTGCAGTTCGGGAGATTGGTGCTTACAGTAGCTGCCTGTGCATCTGGAAAGGGGAATATCACCTAAACGTTTTTTAACCTCTTGTGTGCAAAATGGTCCGTTACAGTCCTCTCCAGGCACAAGTGGCGAAGGGCACTTCGTCACAGGACCCTTAGCAAAGCACAGTCCCTCCGTCAAGAAATATATCTTGACTGTGGTTGACTATGCCACTAGATATCCATGCCTAGACGGTCGCAGAAGCTCTGATATGGATTTTCTCTTGCATGGGTTTTCCCCGAGAGATTATTTCGGATCAGGGCACCCAATTTAATGCAGAGGTCACCCACCAACTCTGGAGGTTATGCGGCATTAAGCCAATCATGAACTCTTCATACCACCCACAGTCCAATGGCCTATGCGAACGGTTTAACGGAACATTACAACAAATGCTCCGCACATTCGTGGCCACTACCTGGGACTGGGAGAGATTCTTGCTGCACCTACTATTTGCCTACCGGGAGGTGCCCCAGAAATCCCACGGTTTCTCCTCGTTTGAACTGCTGTTCGGGAGACGAGTGAGGGGGCCACTAGATCTGATTAGAGAACACTGGGAGGGGGATATCAGAACAGATGGTACTCCCATCGTCCCTTATGTTTTGGATTTTAGGACTCAGAAACACCAGCACACTTGGTAAGATAGGGGAGCCAGGGACCACAGCTTTCAAGTCAGGCAGAAGGTGTTGATTTTAAAACCGGTCCGCAATGACAAGCTGCAGGCTGCCTAGCAGGGCCCATACCTGGAGGTGGAACTGAAGTGCAGCCCTTGCTCTGGTGTACGGGAAGATGCATGCTCCATGTGAACATGCTCAAACCCTACCATGAGCGAGCAGAGGAAGTAGTGGCTATCTGCGCCCCAGCCTCTGAGGATTTTGAGAACCTTCCCATACCAGACCTCCTAGGGGATTGAGATCAGACAAGTGTCCTAGAGGAGGAACAGTTAGGAGATCCGTTGAGTCCTCAGGAGCGAACTTAAGTACGGCAATTGATCATGGCCAAGGGGGCCACCTTCTCCAACCTGTCTGGGTACACTCCTTTGGCTACTCACCGAGTAGAAACCCCAGGACAGCTACCGCTACGCCAGCCACCTTACCGAATCCCTGAGTCGGTTAAGGAAAACATGTGGAAGGAGATCCAGGAGATGCTCCAACTGGGGGTCATTGAGCCATCTGACAGTCTCTGGGCCTCCCCAGTAGTACTAGCACCAAGGCGGGACGCACAACCTGCTTCTGTGTAGACTACCAGCGGTTGAATGACAAAACCGTGTCAGACGCCTATCCTATGCCCAGGATCGACAAGCTCCTAAATAAGATGGCCAGGGGCCAGTACCTCACTACAATCGATCTTTGTAATGGGTACTGGCAGATTCCCCTAGCCGAGGATGCCATCACTAAGTCGGCGTTTGTCACCCTATTCGGCTTCTACCAGTTTCGGGTCATGCCCTGTGGGATTAAAAACGCTCCGGCTACCTTTCAGAGGATGGTGGATTGGCTATTGGATGGGTTCAAACCACTCACTGACCTGACCCATAAGAACCTTCCTAGGCAGGTAGTTTGGGCCCCAGAGTGTGAGCAGCGATTCCAGCAACTGAAAGCGCCTCTAGTAAATGCACCTGTACTGGCTTCACGGCGGCCATTTTGTCTCCTGAACACAAGCAGTGGTACCTGGTCATCGAGTGTGTGGAATCTATTTCGGCTACACGTTCTCGCAAACCCCGGTCAAGATGGTACTGAAGCCTGTATGCTTTCCCGATCAACTACCCCTGTCGATGGGGGAGTTGGGGCTTCATAGGGGTAGATGGGAAGCAGGTGGCACTATAGGGGTGGATGGGGGCACTGTAGGGGTAGATGGGGGGGGGGGGAGAAGCATGGGCACTGTAGGGGTGGATGGGGGCACTATAGGGGTAGATAGAGGGAGCATGGACACTATAGGGGTAGAGGGGGGCATCATAGGTGTAGATGGTCTCCCTTACCAGGCAGCAGACTCGGGCCTTGGTTAGCTCCGCCTCCTAGTCTCTCTCTGCTAGATGATGGGGAGGGCAGGGAGTGTGAGACCTGACCCATAAGAACCTTCCTAGGCAGGTAGTTTGGGCCCCAGAGTGTGAGCAGCGATTCCAGCAACTGAAAGCGCCTCTAGTAAATGCACCTGTACTGGCTTCACGGCGGCCATTTTGTCTCCTGAACACAAGCAGTGGTACCTGGTCATCGAGTGTGTGGAATCGATTTTCGCTACACGTTCTCGCAAACCCCGGTCAAGATGGTACTGAAGCCTGCATGCTTTCCCGATCAACTACACAAACCACGTGAGATATGATCTACCGACTGGGGGAAGCATTTGCTACCTAAGAGCCAGGGGGAGCATTCGTCAGTGTTCATGCAGGAACTCCCAAACCAAGACTGGCCACTGCCCTGAATTCTCTGTAACTCTTTTGGGGCATTACCTAGTGGCCATCCGGTGAAATCTTCTCCCAAATAGCGATCTTGTTCCACTGAACCAATCTGAACGCTTTTTGGATATGTTGTGCACTCAGATACAAGCTATTCGCTGATATAAAAATTGTGGGGTTCCTGTAGTAATTTATTATGTTTTTGGGACGTTTTATGATATTTTATGTATTTCATGTAACAGAGATAATTGCGTTAACTTAATTCCCAGCTCAATTAGCTCTCAGACCCATTGCATCTTGGGAAAATTCCTTGTAAACTTGCCCTGAAGACCCCATACTATGGGGCTGTGCATAAAAAGCAGTGTGTGGGCTAATAAAAATCAGTCGACTCCCAGAACTGTGTGTTGTCCAGTTACTGGGGGAATGGGCTATGTGACAAAATGCCTTTTGTCACTGGATTATTATATGACCAACTTCCCTTTGCCTTTGCCTTTACAGGCTATATCTACTAACCAGTGCTTCCCTTCTAGATCCAGAGGATTACAGTGGAGATATACATTCACAGCATTGCTGCTCTGCTACAAGGTATTTATTGTTACGCTATTTCAATGTAAAGCTTTTTACATACTGGAAACATCACTCTGCCTTATTCCTCATGTTGGGTCACAGATTTATCCTGGCATTTATGCATCTTATACGCCGAACATTCCTTGGGGGTTGGCGTGGGGCTTGCCTCTTTTAGCTTGACCCTCGTATGATCCACGATAAGCATGTGTTAACAGTCATACGCTAATAAGTTACAATTTCTGATTTATTTATACAATCCCTTGGTGGCATTTAAATTTAAGGTTAAAAATGTATCTGTCCCTATCTACTGCTCCTGTTTAGAATTGTTTCTATACTTTTTAGACATGTGCAATTCGTTTTGTTGCAAATGTCAGTTCGGCCGAATTTCGGGAAATTGCTGAATTGCCGAAGTTCCAAATTGCCAAAGGTACGAAATTTCCAAAGTGTCAAAGTTCCGAAGTGCCGAAGTTCCAAAGTTCAGGCCAGGGGGGGAGGACAATAGGTCCCCCCCCTTATTTTACTTTAGGGCCCCCACCTGCCGCTCAGGGGTGGGGGCCGGGGGGGAGGACAATAGGTTCCCCCCCCATTTTACTGATATAGTGCCCCCAACCGCCGCTCAGGCACGGGTGGGGGGATCGGGAGGGGGGACACGTTTTTGTTTTGTTTTTTAACAGTGAGCAGCCACAGGCTGCTCACTGTTTAATAGACATGCCCCTACTCGCGGTGTAGCGAGTAGGGGCATAATTGACTAATACTAAGTAATTTTCTAGTAGATAACTTCCTAATACCGTGGGAATTAGGGAGTTATCTACTAAGCGGCTGGAAGAGAAGTGCCGAAATGCCGAAGTCGCGAAAGTCCGAAGTTCCAAATTGTCAAAGTACCGAAATTGCAGAATTTCCGAAGTGTCGAAGTTCCGAAGTTGCCAATGTTCGGGCCGGGGGGGTGGACAATAGGTCCCCCTCCTTATTTTACTTTAGGGCCCCCACCTGCCGCAGACCCCAGACCCCATGACCCCAGACCCTGCACAAGTTCACAGGGCGGAAGTTTTGGATGTATGCGAGAAGTGCAGGGCAGGATGACTCTATTAATTGCTTCCCTTTAAGCCATTAATGACCGCTTGACAGTGCTGGAAACTGCTCACGAGAAACATCAGACTTCTGCAGATAAGCCAGCTGAGGATACAGCCGCAGCAGTGTCAGACACACAGGGTAGCTCAGGCAATGTTTCTACTCTTCCGTCTACTTCTACTACTTCCGTCTACTATATTATCACGCCTGCACATTTAATCCCCCCGACGATCAGGAAAGACATTCTTGATGGTAAGGATGTCAACTTGGTGTCACAGTTAATTGCTTCACAGGACATTATAGAGAACATGACCTATAACTACAGGGATTTGTCTGTGGTGCTCAAGGACAGGGATCCTAGACTTGATAAAAAACTATCAATCACCGAGTTTGTACTCGCCTTTCGGCTCTACCCCCAGAGGCAGGAGGAACTGGATCTCTACTTGCACAAGTTGGTGGATTTGGGGCACAAGTATGGGGGCTTTACATTTTATGACTACCACAAGTCGGTGTCTGCCAAGGCTGCAGCAGCTCTGGCCCAGCTCTGTGCCCAAGTGACTCCAGTGATTGCAAATCGACTGGAGTCACTTGGACACAGAGCTGTTTTGCAGGCATTTCGCTGGCTTGAAGCCCCCTGCTTGTGGGGTTTGTTCATCTTCCTTTCATTCAACCAACTTGTGTCCTGCAAAGCTGACCCTTCCAGTTCCACAGCCCCAGAACGTACAACGCCCAGTTGCTCCATAGGTCAAGATCGGGGTCAGAAGGACAGACTCATCGTTTTCTTGGAAAAAGCGCAGGTGTGCAACAACTTTAATGCTGGTACCTGCGAGTGGGGTGTATGGTCACTACCAGGGATGGTGCTGATGTGAGTGTAGCCAGGGACAGGGCTGTTCTGAGTGTGAGTGGGGTGTGTGGTCATGGGTGGGAAGTTCTGAGTGTGAGTGGGGGGTGTGGTCATGGCCAGGGATGGTGCTGTTGTGAGTGGGAGTGTGGCCAGTGGCAGGTTATTCTGAATTTGAGTCGTAGTGTGGCCAGGGACAGGGTTGTTCTGAGTGTGGTCAGGGATAGGGTTGCTCTGAGTGTGAGTGGGAGTATGGCCAGTGGCAGGCTATTCTGAGTGTGGCCAGGGACAGGTCATACTCAGATTGTAACTTCCCGGCATAAATAAAGTTGAATTAGTGTGATTAAAGATAATTTGTATTTTTTTCTGATGATCTCTGTTGAGGTTTTACGGTTTGGATTTTATTTCTCTACAATTTGAAGTTTAGTTGATAGACCCCTGAGTGGGAGAATTTTTCACTTCCCAGGTGGATTAGAAATATCTCCTAGTTTAGTGAATATCCTTTGATTAACCTGTTCATGCTGACTGCGTCTCTAATCACAGCTCTTTGTTTGAATTCATTGCTGAGCTAATTGCCCCATTAGTGGGGAGCCACCATTTCAGTGCAATACACTTCCTTTCATTGAGAAGGTGCAATACTCTCCAGGTGTGTCTAGTGAGCACTCACTGGGTGGCTTTAAGAGGAGTATGGGGGGACAGTGTGAGGTGGTGAGTGCTCACTACAATGAATGCTGAACCTGGCAAGCGCAAAGGCAAACAAGTGGCTGATAAGAAGCCCTCAAAGCGGAAAGCCAAACGACGTGAGACATACTGTGTTTATATCTACAAGGTGCTTAAACAGGTAACTGATTGCAGAAAAATAACACACATTCTGTACTGGACGGAGTTACTGGTAACGGCTGAGGGTGGTGCTGCGTGTGTGTATTATCCGGGGGTTACTGGCAACGGCTGAGGGTGGTGCTGCGTGTGTGTATTATCCGGGAGTTACTGGCAACGGCTGACGCTGCGTGTGTGTATTATCCGGGGGTTACTGGCAATGGCTGACGGTGACGCTGCGTGTGTGTATTATCCGGGGGTTACTGGCAACGGCTGAGGGTGACGCTGCGTGTGTGTATTATCCGGGGGTTACTGGCAACGGCTGAGGGTGACGCTGCGTGTGTGTATTATCCGGGGGTTACTGGCAACGGCTGAGGGTGACGCTGCGTGTGTGTATTATCCGGGGGTTACTGGCAACGGCTGAGGGTGACACTGCGTGTGTGTGTATTATCCGGGGGTTACTGGCAACGGCTGAGGGTGACGCTGCGTGTGTGTATTATCCGGGGGTTACTGGCTGAGGGTGACGCTGCGTGTGTGTATTATCCGGGGGTTACTGGCAACGGCTGAGGGTGACGCTGCGTGTGTGTATTATCCGGGGGTTACTGGCAATGGCTGACGGTGACGCTGCGTGTGTGTATTATCCGGGGGTTACTGGCAATGGCTGACGGTGACGCTGCGTGTGTGTATTATCCGGGGGTTACTGGCTGAGGGTGACGCTGCGTGTGTGTATTATCCGGGGGTTACTGGCTGAGGGTGACACTGCGTGTGTGTATTATCCGGGGGTTACTGGCTGAGGGTGACGCTGCGTGTGTGTGTGTATTATCCTGGGGTTACTGGCAACGGCTGAGGGTGACGCTGCGTGTGTGTATTATCCGGGGGTTACTGGCAACGGCTGAGGGTGACACTGCGTGTGTGTGTATTATCCGGGGGTTACTGGCAACGGCTGAGGGTGACACTGCGTGTGTGTGTATTATCCGGGGGTTACTGGCAACGGCTGAGGGTGACGCTGCGTGTGTGTATTATCTGGGGGTTACTGGCAACGGCTGAGGGTGACGCTGCGTGTGTGTATTATCCGGGGGTTACTGGCAACGGCTGAGGGTGACACTGCGTGTGTGTGTATTATCCGGGGGTTACTGGCAACGGCTGAGGGTGACGCTGCGTGTGTGTATTATCTGGGGGTTACTGGCAACGGCTGAGGGTGACGCTGCGTGTGTGTATTATCCGGGGGTTACTGCCAATGGCTGAGGGTGACGCTGCGTGTGTGTATTATCCGGGGGTTACTGCCAATGGCTGAGGGTGACGCTGCGTGTGTGTATTATCCGGGGGTTACTGGCAATGGCTGAGGGTGACGCTGCGTGTGTGTATTATCCGGGGGTTACTGCCAATGGCTGAGGGTGACGCTGCGTGTGTGTGTATTATCCGGGGGTTACTGGCAATGGCTGAGGGTGACGTTGCGTGTGTGTGTATTATCCGGGGGTTACTGGTAACGGCTGAGGGTGACGCTGCGTGTGTGTGTGTATTATTCGGGGGTTACTGGTATATAGCATTTCTCTGCAAATCTGCGCCTTTTTTTTTTTTTTTTTTTAAACTCCTGAGAATTAAAACTGTATTTGGGCAAAAAAACCTCCCCTGAATGAATTCTGCATCTCTGGCTTTCAGGGGCCCTAGTCCACCCTGTCTGCTAGCAGGAGTGGTACTTGCTTTATCCCAGGGTGAGAGAACCAAAACCCCCAGGTGTCTGGGACTAGGTGCTGCTCCCTGCCTCCACTACTACTGACAGAGCTGGAAGCTTCAGGTTTAGGCCGGTGGTTCCCAAACTTTTTAGTTTCAAGGCGCCCTTAATATTTCAATATTTTTCCAAGGTGCCCCAAGTTAAAACCATTTCCTAGACTGCATATACTGGGCCCTTGTTCGGCAGAAATGCTTGCTGTACAAGTGCAGATCCAGAACCTAATCTTGGGAGGGGCACTTGTGAATTATTTAAAGAGACAATCCAGGCACAATAACCACTACAGCACTTTGTAATGGTTATGGTGCCAGTAGTGCCCTCCCAGAGTAAGTAATCAACCTGCCATGATGTGTGGGGGCAGTGTGTATAGGGGGAGTTATTGTGGGGGTAGGAGGGCATTTATTTATTATTATTCTTCCCAGGGCGCCGCATCAGTTTTGGAACTGCTGGTTTAGGCACTTCCACCCATGCTCCCCTTAGCCACATCTCCTTAACTCCTCTGGTGATCTGATGTCAAGACTCTGCCCTTTAATGACCCAATTTGCAGCATTTTTGACAGCCTGCACATGTTAGGGATGTGGCTACAGGCAGGGCCGGCCATCAGGCGCCCTGTGCGAAACATCTTTACAGCGCCCCCCCATCCATGTGTATAGGGGACTTATTAAATGAAAAGTTAAAACAAACACTTATCCCCTCTTTCCTGTCATTACCTTGCATGGAGGAGGGCATGCTGATCTCTGGTGACCAGTTTGCTGGGAATCTGGTTGGTGCCTTCACTGGGTGCAGACCATCAGTCACGGTCTCATGAGCTCAGGCAGTTAGTGTCAGAGCTTTCCTGTGGTAATCCGCGGTAACGTTCTGATTGGCCGGAACTCGGAAGTCAGCTATATTTATCGTGTGTGTCAGACGTGATTCTGTGATCTGTTGGCTGTGTGCAATATTTGTAATGGGTGTATTGACTGTGTCTGATATGTGCGTATTGATAGTGTTTTTTTTTTTGTGTGCACTTTAGCGGTAGATGGGGCACTATATCAGTAGATAAGTGGGCAGTGGCACTAGGGTAGACGGGGAACAATGGCAATATAGGGATAGATGGGGCGAACTTAAGTACGGCAATTGATCACGGCCAAGGGGGCCACCTTCTCCAACCTGTCTGGGTACACTCCTTTGGCTACTCACCGAGTAGAAACCCCAGGACAGCTACCGCTACGCCAGCCACCTTACCGAATCCCTGAGTCGGTTAAGGAAAACATGTGGAAGGAGATCCAGGAGATGCTCCAACTGGGGGTCATTGAGCCATCTGACAGTCTCTGGGCCTCCCCAGTAGTACTAGCACCAAGGCGGGACGCACAACCTGCTTCTGTGTAGACTACCAGCGGTTGAATGACAAAACCGTGTCAGACGCCTATCCTATGCCCAGGATCGACAAGCTCCTAAATAAGATGGCCAGGGGCCAGTACCTCACTACAATCGATCTTTGTAATGGGTACTGGCAGATTCCCCTAGCCGAGGATGCCATCACTAAGTCGGCGTTTGTCACCCTATTCGGCTTCTACCAGTTTCGGGTCATGCCCTGTGGGATTAAAAACGCTCCGGCTACCTTTCAGAGGATGGTGGATTGGCTATTGGATGGGTTCAAACCACTCACTGACCTGACCCATAAGAACCTTCCTAGGCAGGTAGTTTGGGCCCCAGAGTGTGAGCAGCGATTCCAGCAACTGAAAGCGCCTCTAGTAAATGCACCTGTACTGGCTTCACGGCGGCCATTTTGTCTCCTGAACACAAGCAGTGGTACCTGGTCATCGAGTGTGTGGAATCTATTTCGGCTACACGTTCTCGCAAACCCCGGTCAAGATGGTACTGAAGCCTGTATGCTTTCCCGATCAACTACCCCTGTCGATGGGGGAGTTGGGGCTTCATAGGGGTAGATGGGAAGCAGGTGGCACTATAGGGGTGGATGGGGGCACTGTAGGGGTAGATGGGGGGGGGGGGGGGGAGAAGCATGGGCACTGTAGGGGTGGATGGGGGCACTATAGGGGTAGATAGAGGGAGCATGGACACTATAGGGGTAGAGGGGGGCATCATAGGTGTAGATGGTCTCCCTTACCAGGCAGCAGACTCGGGCCTTGGTTAGCTCCGCCTCCTAGTCTCTCTCTGCTAGATGATGGGGAGGGCAGGGAGTGTGAGAGCTGTCGGCCACATTGTGCCCCCCTGCTGCCATGGCGCCCTGTGCAGCCGCACAGCTCGCACACCCCAAAGGCTGGCCCTGGTTACAGGAATAAGCCACACTTTAAATGATCTGGGCTTTTGTTCTCTGTCAAAATATTAATGTTTGTAAAATCTTGGTTTCTTCTTCTGTGTCTTTTTCCAGTTATTGTCATTTATATAGCGCCAACAGACTCCGTAGCGCTCTACAATATTATGAGTGGGGATGTAACTATATAAATAGGACAACTACAAGAAAACTTACAGTAACGATGGGTTGAAGAGGACCCTGCTCAAACAAGCCTACATTCTATAGGAGTTGGGGTGTAAAACACAATAGTACAGGAATTTGCAGTCAAATAAGGTGGGCTGCTCTTTAGGAGAGAGCAAGAGACAGGTATGTGAGGTGAGGTATAGGTTACTCTGGGAGGCCATAAGCTTTCCTAAAGAGATTGGGTCTTAAGGCACTTCTTAAAGGATTGAAGACTAGGGGAGAGTCTGATGGGGGTAGGCAGGCTATTCCATAGGAAGGGAGCTGCCTGTGAGAAGTCCTGCAAGCGTGAGTTGGCCATATGGAGGTGGTCATGGGCAGAGCGGAGAGACCGAGAAGGGACATACCTATGGATCTGTGAAGAGATGTACAAGAGGGGCTAGAATTGTTCAGTGCTCTATAGGTATGGGTTAGCACTTTGAATTGACTCCAACAGGAAGCCAATGTAAGGACTGACAGAGGGATGAGGTGTGAGGACCGACTAGAGTTGATTGATATGTAAGTTTTTGTGTATTTCTTGGGTCAAAGGCTTGCCACATTAATATACGTTTATATTAATGAAAAGTACTAATATGCAATCTGACTTACGGTTTCTTCAGGTTTATTCTTAGAGTTACGGATACATAATAAAACAACAAAGGATGATTACAGATGGTAATTGCTGGACTCCTGAAGGGAGAGTTGCATCGTTATTCAGGAAGAAGAGCCGAGAAAGAGACCTTGTGTTCCTTTGTCAAGTTACTATATAGATGTGCCCATACTGACGTCGGCATATAACTCTAGTCATAGAAGGACAAGACCCCCAATCAACATTCCAGACTTCTCATACAAGAAAACCTTGTGACTTATTTATTCCATCTGTTACTTATGTCAATCCAGACATCCATAAATAATCAATAGAAACATAGTGTTCGAGGAACACTCTGGGCACCAATAAGACTTTAATGCCTCCTTAACATGGATATTTTAACATTTTTGTGCAATAAAGTTCTGCTGAATTCTGCACTTTAAGACTGCCTTTGTAGCCACAGTCCCTCATGCCAGAAAAACTTATCGGTGTACGTACAGTTTGACCCTCGCGGTCTTTAATTCACAGCCTGGCTGCAGACCGTTGGAGAAACTACAAACCGGGAGTGATATCCTTACTATGTCTCCCTGGGTGTCATCTCATTCTTATTGTTTAGATCACTCAGTGCTGTCAGTGGCTGAGCTGTGCACGTACTTTGATAATGAAGGTGTGTCTTGTTTTATATTTTTTTTATTTTTTGTGTGGGGGCGTTGCTAAGGAGGCTGGCTTGGGGGGCAGAATTTTGCAAAACCCTTATGTCTGTTGTATAAAAACTGTAAATATTTAAACTATTACTGAGGTAGTAAGTTAAACTGGTGCTTGGAGTGTCCCTTCTTAATGGACCACTATAGTCACCCAGACCACTTCAGCTCAATGAAGTGGTCTGGGTGCCAGGTCCCCCAGGTTTTAACCCTTCAGATGTAAACTATGTTTACTATGATCAACTAACTTGTAGGGTTAATCCAGCCTCTAGTGGCTGTCTTCCTGACCGCGCATGTGCATTAGGCTCCACTCAAAAGCTGACGTCTGAGGGGGAAGGAGAGGTCACGGGGCTGGATAAACGTAAGTGGCTGAAGGGGTTTTACCCCTATAGCGCCAAGGGAGGGAACCCTAATGATTATAGTGTCAGGAAAATGGGTTTGTGATCCTTTAATGCTATAAAAGACTCATGCTGCTTTATTGACAATGTCTCCTAAAAGGCAACATCTAGAGTGAAGTGACCAAACCTGGTAAATGCTGTCGATCCCATTCCCTCAGTATTGTGCCATACACTTCTACCTTTGAACCTTCCCATACATCCAGTAACTCTCTCCTCTCTCCCCAGGTGCACCCAGACACTGGAATCTCAAGTAAAGCCATGAGCATCATGAACTCCTTTGTAAATGATGTGTTTGAGCGTATTGCAAGTGAGGCTTCTCGTCTTGCCCAATATAACAAGCGATCCACAATTACCAGTCGTGAAGTCCAGACAGCCGTCCGTCTTCTGCTCCCCGGAGAGCTGGCTAAACATGCTGTATCAGAGGGCACCAAGGCAGTCACAAAGTACACCAGCAGCAAGTAAACATGCTGTGCCAATCAACCTTGGTATCTGTATGTAAATGTCTCAAGGCAAAGCACCCACAGTGCATCTGTGCTCCTATAAAGCCCTGGGGGCAACATATCACTTACTGTTATACCAAGCTTTCTCTTCTGTACATATCAATAAACTGGAAAAATCCATAAATAGACTCCCGTCTTTTTCTGTCCGACCTCTTGTGGTGGTTTTTACTTTCCTTCCCCCCAAAACACTGCTTTTAATAAAACTCTGGATTGAATAACCCTTGCTGGCAGCCCCCCAAGAATAAATCTGTTCATATTAAGGATTGTCATCTGTAAGGCCACCATGCTCTGTTCCAGTCTAGATATTCCTACACTAACAGGGCTGTAATTGCGGAGTCATGGGACAAAGGCCAGACTGAGATGGGATTTGCTCTGTCCTATGGACACTTTTCTAGGACTATTGACAGAACCACGAATAGAGGAGTTTGAGGTTGGACACTAAACTCAAATCACTATCTTTCTATTGATTGGAATGTGTGGTGATTTTTATTTCAGGCACATGGTCAGATATGTGAAATGGGATGGCTTTTGTGGCACAGGAGTTTGGTATCTGGAGATTGTGATTTCATTTGAAGGTTAGGGTGATGTGCTATAAAATGGCTTTTATTGTAACGTATACTTGGTGAGTGACCTAGTAATTTCCATCACTGAGTTGACCACATTACTCGCTCCATCAGTAGCAATATAAGACCGCTATACATGACCTTATCTCAAATTCCCTCGCACTCACTAAGAGCTGGCTATCCCTATCTGATAGCACTACTCCTGTTTCGTTTGGTGGATTACAATTCTCCCATATTCTCCTGGGAAGGCATATTTCTGACCTTTCAACCAATCCTGACAATGTGAATAGAGTAAGGAGCACACTATATATATATATATATATATATATATATATATATATATATATAAAACTTTTATTTACATGGGTATATACTCTAGGTCTGTCTCTTTAAATATTATCACAGAAATACAAAGTAATGCTATAATAAAGCATTTACCAAAAAAGCATATGTATAAAGACACATATGAACACGCAATGCGTGGTATATAAATGAAAGAGATATCATACACACAGACCACTATAGTATTAAGTATGAACACAACCCAAACATATAAAAAAATGCAAAAAACCATACCAAGATAAGTGAGAAGCAGGGACAGAGTCAATAAAAAAAAAACCCAACGTTTCGGCTGAAGAGCCTTTGTCAAGGGATGCTCCCTTGACAAAGGCTCTTCAGCCGAAACGTTGGTTTTTTTTTTTTTTTTTATTGACTCTGTCCCTGCTTCTCACTTATCTTGGTATGGTTTTTTGCATTTTTTTATATGTTTGGGTTGTGTTCATACTTAATACTATAGTGGTCTGTGTGTATGATATCTCTTTCATTTATATACCACGCATTGCGTGTTCATATGTGTCTTTATACATATGCTTTTTTGGTAAATGCTTTATTATAGCATTACTTTGTATTTCTGTGGATAATATTTAAAGAGACAGACCTAGAGTATATACCCATGTAAGATTTCCTTGATCTTATTCCCTCATATCTCATCCACACTTTCTCTCGCTCTTCCTCTATTCTGGAACATTTGCCTCAGCGGCCGCCAGCACAGACAGCCACTGCACGACCCCCTGGAGTTATGTGTATATGGTAGGAGTTATGTGTGTCAGTGTGAGTTTGTCTGTCTGTGTCATGGTGTGTGTGTGTGTGTCTGTCTGTATGTATGGTGTCTGTGTGTCATGGGGTGTGTCTGTGTGTCATGGGGTGTGTCTGTGTGTCTGTCTGTCATGGTGTGTGTCTGTCTATCATGGTGTGTGTGTGTCTGTCTGTCTGTGTCACGTCAGGGTATTTATATCGGCAGACATTTTGTGCTATGATAGAAATACAAAGTGTATATTCTGAAGTCATTGCTAAACAGACCAGACTCCATTTTGTATCTTCAAGCTAACAAAAGAGACACATAATTTCTTTCCTTTCTCTAAAACTGACCGCTTAGCCAGAGCTGAATGGAATGTGTATATAAACAAACCAAATAGATAAGACATTGAGAATGGGGGTGGACAGACTGTCTAATTGCAAATGGAATATAATAAATTCTAAAAACCCAGACCTGGGTGACAGAGGATTAAATAATTAAATTTTACTTTCTATACCAACAGATTCTCATTGTATTTTGAGTTCATCTATAGTGTTATAAACTGTCATATTAGGAATTATAGCAGAATTTGCAGACGCATAGTCTGGACAAAACTGAGAAAAACCCTGTGATCTTACAGAAAAAATAAGTTATAGGCTACATAAAGATAACGTAAATGACGTCAAAAATAGCCACCAGGAAAAGTTAACTCTTTCCTGGATAGGTATGCCTAGTGGAACAATGCTGCTCTCTTGAGTTCGAATATTAAAATGATTACCTAGAAGGCAACCACACCCCACATTTGTGATTGGCTATCACCTAAGGAATTTTTCCCTTTAAAAAGTTAAGACAAGGGAAGAGAGGAGATTCGAAAATTCAAAGATTGAAGAGAGACATTACAACACTCTGGGGATTGAGAGAGATCCAGGCAGAATCGGGCGATCAGAGTAACCAAGAAACTCTTACACTCCATGCAGAGAAAGAGATCCATGACACTTAGCTACCTGAGAATATCTGATGAGAAAATATCTACTTAACTGGTAAATATACAGGCATTTAATTAATTAATTTAAATTAATTAAAATTAATAGCATGATATATGACTGGATAAATCATGTTTGATTTCATATTTAGAAATCTTAATTATTAAAGAATATATATATGGTTATAGCATCCCATCTGCAGCTGGGATTAATATAGCCATTAATGTATTTGTGTGATTAATATCACGTTAGCATATCATGACCATTTATCCAGCTGTATTGATTGGCTCTAAAATAAGATAAAATATCTATTTAGACAAATTAATTAAAATATCAGCTTATGTAACATAGTAAGATTTATCATTGGATGCAAGGAAATGATTAAAGACTATGACTTTTAAATATTAATTTTTATTTAAAATCACACAAAAATAGATCTTAAATCCCTAGAGGAGGTCTAGCCAGCATTGAAAGGGTTACTTCTGCCAGAAAGTTTTACTGCAGCTCTAAGGAATGTTCTTCTCACAGTGAAACTCTCCCTCTCTGTAAAGAAAGTCGTAAATTGTCTTGACAGCTTGTAGATTCAATGCTGTATTAACCAGGAAGTAAACTGCCACTTTGTATTGCATATTGTTTTTATACTGCATATTCATTGATTATTGCCATATTGTATTGCATATTCATGTTATACTCGAATTCCATTGATTATTATCATGCATGTTACTCATCATTATTATTTAAATTGTTAAGAAATAAATATCTATTTTATAACAATTTGTGATTTTAATTACCGGTATATGGTTTACCTTTCACTTATAACGATAACGATTAGGGATCTGAGAATTAAATCAGTGGGTAATTCTCTCTGTTTACAATTATTATCCCATAAATATCCCCACAGTCATGGTGCGTGTGTCCGTCATGGTGTGTCTGTCTGTGTCATAGTGTGTGTGTCATGGTATATGTGTATCTGTCTCTGTGTCATGGTGTCTGTCTGTCATGGGTTGTGTGTGTCTGTCATGGGGTGTGTCTGACTGTCATGGGGTGTGTATCTGTCATGGTATATGTGTGTTTCTGTGTCTGTCATGGTATATATGTGTGTTTAAAAAGTGTTTTTGCTCACTTTTTTTCCCCACGCAGCGAGCTGGTCTCCCCTCGACTGGCCCTGCCTCTATGGCTGAGATCATCAAGCTTGATGATCTCAACCAATCCAATGATTTGCCATTGGATTGTCTGCAAAACGTTACACCAATCAGCATCTGCTCATAGAGATGCATTGAATCAATGTATCTCTATGGGGAACGTTCAGCACCTACAGAGTGTGGAGGCCCTGAATGTAGGTGCACTGACACAGGAAGCACCTCTAGTGACCGTCTGAGTGACTGTCACTAGCGGTGTCACTTTGAAGCAATGTAGACACTGCCTTTCTCTGAAAAGTCAGTGTTTACGTTGAAAAGCCTGTAGGGACATGCATATATATATATTACTCAATCATCTGTCATGGCAAGACATAGCCTTACATATTACACGCGACAATATATGGCGCAGTGACTTATGGGGCTGGCATAATTTTTTTTCCAGGGCTGCTTTGTATCCCCAGTCCGGCCCTGGGTTCTATCCTCAATCTATACTGCTGTGGCAAACGTGTGCACCGAACTCCTGGAGGAGCCTGCTACCTAGCCCCCTGCCCAAGGCCTCTCTGCTGTTTCCAACCGGATGGCTGCTCACTTTCTTAAACTCTTTAACCTGTCCAAAACAAAGCTTCTGGTCTTTCCTCCCTCAAGTGTTGCTACTCCCATGTCTGTCTCCCTAGTCAACAGCGCTACCATCACCTCTACCTCGCAGTCTTGCTGCCTAGGCCTCTTTGACCCCAACCTCTCTTTCACCCCTCATGTCCAGTCAACAACCAAATCCTGTTGCTTCCATTTTTAAAACATAACATTAATCTGCCTGGCATGGCTAAAGTGCTGTCCTCTCTCACCTTGACTACTGCAATTCTTACATGTTCTCAGCTTGCCCCGTTAGCATTGTAATCGAATGCGGCGATGAGGCTCAACTTACTGTCTGCCCCTCTATCAGTCCCTACATTGGCTTCCTGTAAGATATAGGTTTTAGTTTAAGACTCTAGTGTCTGCTCACTACATAATGCTATTCCAACCTATTCTCCCTATTATACTAGTATGTCCTACCTAGGCCCTACACTCTGCCGAAAACATCTATCCTCTGTCTTTACTCCCCCCTCTGATGCTCATATTCAAGACTTCTCCAGGGTTGCACCTTTTCTGTGGAACTCTCACCCAGTCTCCCCTCCTTCAAAAAAAATCATTGAAAACTCACTTCTTCAGGAAAGAGTATCAATAAAAATGTTCACAGCTTTCCCTCCTGCAACTGTGAACAAAAAAAGAAAAATCACTTAGCCCCCAGTGAATACTTTTCTACCCTTGCCTCTTGTGTCACTGTATCTCACTCCCTATAGCATGTAAGCTCACTGAGCAGGCCCTCAATCCCTCTGATACTGTGTCACTATATCCCACTGTGACGAACTACACTTCGCCACTGGTTTTTGGAGGGGCCTGCTTGCCCGCCTTATCCTGGGACTATGGGTCCTGTGATAACCCATGTTCAAAAATACTGTTTCTGCCCCTCAGACTTTTAACTGGAACAGATTCAAACATGTGGCGGCGGTCATCCTTAATTGTCCAGCAGTGTTTTGTCGTTGAGTGTATGGAACTGTTTTGGGCATGGGACCATGTGCACGGTGGGGAAAAAATAAGACTTCCAGGAAATTCTTGAACCCCTGAACCGATCTGGGTGATTTTTGGATATGTTGTTCACCCAGATCGGGGCTCAGGGGATGTGACTTTTGTGAGGATATGTTGTATTTTGGGATACTTTTTTGGGGTTTGTAAAAATGTATTATTTTCTGCTAAAGTTAACTAGGTTATTCCATTGTCTTTGTTAATTGTATCACAGGCAGAGGGGAGGGTTTGTGTACAGTAACTGGGAGTGTTACTCCCAAATGTAAAACTGAGTTTTTATTGGATTGTGCATTTCATGTCTTGTGCCCCACAAGGTCCATGTGGGCAGTAACTTTGTGGGGAAAACTGTATAAAAGAAGCAGCTGTACCATTAAACCTTGAGTTCTACTTAAACCTTGACTCGTGGTTGGAGGGGACAGCTATAATCACTACAGGGATTGCTATGCTCTGCATATTCCCTTAGCTTCACTGAGCTCTTGTAAGAGCTTGTTCCTGCTTCACTCTCTAGGGAAAGAGAGGTTCACCCACTGAAGCCTGGTGCCTTGTCATAGGTCCAGGGTGGGTAGGAGACTGCGAAACTCCAACCAATGTGCGGTGGTTTGTGGGGTCTGCAGTGCTTATGGTGTCTGGTGCAGTGCTGATGGTCCTTGGTGAGCGCTAGGAGCATCCTTTCTACAGTCCAACCCTCACCTAGCCTGGGGCAACCATAACAGCCATGCTCCAGTGATTCTCTATGAGAATCAGTAATGACACGCCCACAACGTCTGTCCACCAATGGCCATGATCCAGTCATTCTCTATGAGAATCATTGACACGCCAACAATGTCTGTCCACCAATGGCCATTCTCCAGTGATTCTCTATAATAATCAATAATGACACGCCCACAATGTCTGCCCACCAATGGCCATGATCCAGTGATTCTTTATGAGAATCAGTAATGACACGTCTTACAGGGAGTGCCTAAGCTTCGCTCAGCTCAACACACGCCCATAATGCCTGGCCACGCCTCTTTGGACTCCTCAACATTCAGGCACAAGAACTTACAAACCACATCACACACAGACATTCCCTCACCTGTGGGGATATTTATGGGATGATAATATTAAACAGTCGAGAATTGCCCACGATTTCAATTCTCTTAGATCTTAGAGATCGTTATCATGTAAGTGAAATGTATTCCATACAAATAAAATCACAATTTGTTATAAAAATAGATATAATTTATTGTGACAAATAATATAATAATATTAAGCAGCATGCATGATAATAATCAGTGAATATTTAGTATAACATGAGTATGCAATACAATGGCAATGTTAAAACAATCCACAGTACAAAGCTACAGCATCAACTGTCAAGACTTTAGATTTATGATTGTACTTCACAGACAGAAAGTAATACTTCACACAGTGCAGCGAAAAGTCGTAAAACCCTGGCTAACAGTTCAACTGAATAACCCTTTCAATGCTGGCTAGATCCTCCTAGGCATATAATATCCTATTCTCATGTAATTTTCAATTAAAATAACATTCAAACCAGCTCATTAATCATTTCCTGGAACCATCAAATAAGAATAATCTACCAGATTCTATAAGCCGAATTTAAATTTGCCTCAAAAGATATCTTATCTTATTTAGAGCAAATCAATACACCTGGATAAAAACATTGGTATGCTAACACGTGATAATATCACATTAATATATAATTATTCTGAATTCCACCTGCAGCATGGAATGTTTATAACTATATATTCTTTAGTTAACTAAGAGTTCTAAATATTGAAATCTGACCGTCATTTATCCAGTCATATATCATGCTATTAGATTTTAATTAATTTAGATTAATTAAATAAAACCAGCATAATTACCAGTTAAGTAGATGTTCTCATCAGATGAGTAGGTAGGTAAGTGTCAAGGAGTGTTTCTTGAGTTGTGTCCAAGAGAGTTTGAATGTTAGTCCCTGAGTGAATATCTGTCCTGGATTTCTTTGAATGTCCAAATCTGAAAGCCCAAAAATTCCAACCGCTCTCTTCCCTTTGTCCTAACTTTTAAAGGGCCAGACTCTCTGTACGTCATTCGTTGATAAGGCCAATAGGATACTGAAGGTGTGGTCGACCTGCAGATTTCAATTTAGTTATTTGGTCCATAGAGGGCAGTCTCGCCTCACTAAACCTTCCTATCCAGGAAACAGTTGACTTTTACGGATGACGACTTGGACGTCATTTGGCTTATCTATATGACTACCTATAACTTAAATTTGCTATCAGTTCAAAGCGTTTCTTTGGATTTTCTCCAGACAGTGCGTCGACAATTCCTGTAATTTCTAAAATTGACAGTTATAAACTTAATTTCAACCCTTCTTACAATGGGACCTTGTAAATTTAGAAAGTAAAATGAATTACTTAATCTTCTCTGTCACTAATGTCTGTGTTTAGAATTATTTCTATTCTATTAACATTCAAACAAAGCATTCCATCCCCCTGCTTCATTGCTTATCACTTGGCTTGTTTATATAATGCATTCCTTAGCTCAGGCTAGTGGTTAGTTACAGAAAGGATAGAAATTATGTGTCTTTGTCTTGCCTGAAGAAAGCAAAATGGAGTCTGCCCTGTTCTGAGTGACTCAGGCAATATACACTTTTAATTTCTATCATAGCACAAAATGGCTGCCGATATAAATACCCTGACACACCACATACCAAAAAACAAGTCCTGCACTCCTGTGCGGCAGCAACGACCATAGAACACATCAGCCCAAAGTATAGTGTCAGATTTTTATTATAAATAGATATAACCAGACAGACAAACTCCTATATAAATAGATCTTTATTTACAGGGAGTAAGGAAGTGGAGCACATATGGGCTGTGAGCATTCCTCACACTAGTTAAGACACGCCTCTATTCTTATTGGCTGCAAAAGGTACATTTCTTTCAGAGACTGGGAATCAGGAACATGTTGAAATTTGAGAGGGGGGTGGCTACGGGGGCTGGGTTACACTGCTGAATTCAGCAAAACATTTTACAACACTGCAGGAAAACTACACAGAGTTGAAAGAAAAGAACCTAACCACAGGTATTTATTATTTTATAAGCTTTAATTCAAACTTAAAGGGACACTATAGTCACCTGAACAACTTCAGCTTAATGAGGTTGTTCAGGTGAGTGCTACAGCTACCCGGAGCCTTTTTCTTGTAAGCACTGTGTTTTCTGAGAAAATGCAGTGTTTACATTGAAAGCTTGGAACACCTCTTGTTGCAGTCAATCAGACGGCCACCAGAGGGACTTCCGAGTTCAGAGGCCCTAAAAAGGCCTCACGTCTGATGCATTCTGGGTGAATACTTCAGACGGGCTATCAGCACACAAAGCACTGTGAACGCTTTTTGTGTGCTGAGGCTGTCAGCTCTGCGTGGGAGTGGCGTCAACTGACAGGTCTGAAGAGGCTGAAGTATTTAGTGAGTGTGGGTGGGTGACTGAGGGTGAGTGGGTGAGGATGGATGATGGGAGTGGATGGATTTGGATGATGGGAGTAGATGGATGATGGGAGTGGATGGATTTGGATGATGAGTGTGGGTGGGTGACTGAGGGTGAGGATGGATGATGGGAGTGGATAGATTTGGATGATGGGAGTGGATGGATGATGGGAGTTGTGGCAAACCTAGCCACTTGGGACTGCCTAAGATAGAATGGTTGTGCCTATTTTCTGTTGTGTACTGCGCGCCGGTATAGTGTGGCGTCTCCGGCTATGTTTAATTTATGCTGTACTGTGTATGTCTGTTCGAATCCTCCCCATTCGTTAGCATTGCTATTAAAACTGACTAAGTTGTATATTTTGAAGTAGAAAGGTAACGGTTTATGTCCTCGTGGTTTTCATTACTGTATGTTACAGCAGGGGCTGATGGGAGGAGGACCTGGAAACGGTAGTCTCCCTCCAGTCCCCTCAACCAAAACCCCGGCTGCCCATCTTTGGAAACCCCTGTTAAGTGACCTGCTATAAATATCATTTTTTTTTAATAAAGTGACAGTTGAGTGACCTGCTTTAAATATCAGTCTTTTTGAATAAAGTGTCAGTTGACTCTCAGACTGTGTTTCGTCTGGTTCTTGGGAGGATTTGGGAATATTGCCTGCTTCCAGCTTTGTACTTGGATTATTGTGTTCTACCAGCGGAGATCCTGGGATTATAATATTGCAGCTCCGCAACAATTGGTGGCAAGCGGCGGGATCCAACCGTACAGCAGGAAAAACGCTGTTTATACAATTGGAATTGACATACTGGAAAGCAGAAGGCAATTGATACAGATGCAGAAGTGAATGGGGACGGACTACACCATATTGAAACGGCAAACGTTAAAGGAGCTGTTGGAAGCCAGGGGTAAGATAGCCAGCAATAAGCCTAAAGCAAGACTTATTGCCGAGCTAATGGAAGGAGACCGAGCTCGTAGTGCTACACCCCCAGCAAACTTGGAGGAGACCCCATTTGAACGAGAAATGAGGACAAGATTGGCATTTTGGCCCGCTCCAGTATCTCCAGAAATTATGACCATAATTTCGGCGGATGCACAGGAGTACGTGATGGCGCAAAGGAATCAAGCCTTCTCACCTCAAGCAGAAACCGCTGCTGTTTCAACTGTGGGCCAGGGAAGGCCAAAAATACCACATCATGCATTTAAAACTTTTTGCGAGGATAAAGACGAAATAGATGGATTCTTGCAAGATTTTGAAAGATTGTGTGACTTGCATGATGTAGAGCAAGCTATGTGGGTACCCTTGTTGGCAGGCAAACTGTCTGGGCGTGCAGCAGACGCCTTCCGGGCTGTACCCAGAGAGGACAGCAAGAATTATGACAAGGTAAAGCAGGCGCTGTTAGAAAGGTATGCCATTACCCCAGAGGCATACCGGCGCAAGTTCCGAGAATTGAAAAAAGGGGACAAAGACTCACATGCGGAGTGGGCACACAAGCTTGACCAAGCCTCACAAGGCTGGATACAAGCCAGCAGAGCTACCACCATGGAGGAGTTACGCCAGATGTTGCTACTGGAGCAGTTTTGTAATGGCCTGGCACCAGAGGCTCAAGAATGGGTGAATGACCGAAATCCTCACACCCTAACCGAAGCGGCACGATTGGCCGACCAACATTATGATGCTAGGAGGCATCATAAAAATAATAACCGAGGGTATGCAAAACCCAACCCGCAACCGTTTCCAGTTATTGCTCCTGCCCCAGCGACAGCACCATCCAGACCAGCACTTGTAGGACAACCTCCCCACTCCCGTTATAATGGCAGGGCCAACATCCAGTGCCATGCTTGTAAGCAATGGGGGCACATGGCCCGGGAGTGCACCCAAAACCAGAGCCGCCAGAGCTGGAATCAGCTCCGGCAGAATATGGCCCCGCGGGCAGCTGCCCATTATTATCATACAGAGCCAACTTTGCCAGGAGTGCCGCTTGAGTCGGCTGATGAACCCCTGGGCGTTTTGCACGATGTAATGTCCATCCATGCTACTGACAACCGACAACCACATCGCCAGACCGTGACTCTGGAAGGGAAAGAGGTACAGGGGCTACGTGATTCCGGCGCTACCTTAACTTTGGTTGCCCCGCATTTGGTGTCAGGATCAGCACATACCGGGGGATCGGTGGCAGTCCGGGTAGCAGGGGGTGCCATGTACCGGCTACCAACTGCCAAGGTACATCTGAATTGGGGTGCGCGGGAAGGTATGGTGGAGGTGGGGCTGATGCACAAGTTACCAGCTGATGTTGTTTTGGGGAATGACCTGGGGCAAATGACTTCCGCTTTTGTGCCGCAAAGTCCTCGCCATGAGGCATATCCAGTGACCACCCGTCAGCAGGCTCGCACCACGGCTTCTTCATCTTCCACACACTCTGAGGCTCAGGTAAGAGACAATGTACCCCGTGTAACCCGTGTTTCCTGGGATACCCCGACTGACTTTGAGGCAGAGGTTAAAAACGATCCCACGTTGCAAATATATAAGGATAAGGCGACAGCTGGTCAGACAGATTTAGAGGGAGAACAGTATGTATGGGAGAAAAATCTGTTGTATCGTGTTGCTGAGCGGGTGGTAGGGGGGTCTGTACATGTGACTAATAAGCAGCTTATAGTGCCCCAGAAATACCGGCAGGAACTGCTTAGAATTGCCCACGATATTCCGCTGTCTGGGCATTTAGGGATGACAAGAACGAGGTACAGATTGACACATGCATTTTTCTGGCCAGGTATATCTAGAGATGTGAGACAGTATTGTCAGACATGTGACATTTGTCAGAGAGTGGGAAAAAGGGGTGACCGCCACAAAGCGAAATTGTGCCCCCTTCCCATTATTGAAGAACCCTTTAGCAGAGTAGCAGTGGATATAGTAGGACCACTGTCCAAGCCTAGCCCTTCCGGCAAGCGGTATATTCTGACCATTGTAGATTATGCCACCCGGTACCCGGAGGCTATAGCCCTTTCCAATATACAAGCAGAAACGGTAGCCAAAGCTATGATGAAGATATTTTCCAGGATGGGATTTCCCCAAGAGATAATTTCGGATAGGGGGACCCAATTTACAGCCGAAGTGACCCACCAGCTATGGAAGTTATGTGGCATTAAGCCAATTGTAAATTCTGCCTATCACCCGCAGTCCAATGGGTTATGTGAGCGCTTTAACGGTACCTTGAAGAAGATGCTCAGGACATTTGGGGAGTCCCATAAGGACTGGGAGAGGTTTTTACCCCATCTGCTTTTTGCGTACCGAGAAGTGCCACAGGAATCTATCGGCTTCTCTCCGTTCAAGTTATTGTTTGGGAGAAGGGTGAGAGGACCCCTAGACTTAATTAGAGAGCATTGGGAGTGGGGGAGCAGTGCAGATGGAGTCCCCATTGTGCCATACGTGCTGGAGTTCCGGGACCGCTTGGAGGCTCTGACCCAAACCGTACGGGAGAACCTCCGGGCGGCTCAGCGGCGACAGCGCCGGTGGTACGATAGGGGAGCCAGAGACCGTAGCTTTCAGGTGGGACAGAAAGTTCTAATTTTGAAACCTGTCTGCACAGACAAGCTACAGGCCACCTGGCAGGGCCCCTACCAAGTGGTAGAACAGAGATGTGACACCCCTTATGTGATCGGCCCGTGCTCTGGGGTAGGGAAACGACGCATGCTCCATGTGAACATGCTCAAACCCTATCACCAGAGAATAGAGGAGGTAGCAGCCATCTGTGCCCCAGCCACTGAGGATTATAAGAATCTGCCCTTACCAGACATGTTAGAAAAGGAAGATTCTGCAGAAAACGCTACAGGTGTGCAGCTGGGGGAGCGGCTAAGTCCCCAGGAGCGTGCCCAGGTACAGGAGTTGATTGCGGCAAAAGGTGCTACCTTCTCCAATTTACCAGGGTACACTCTGTTAGCTACCCACCGAATAGAGACCCCAGGACAGCTCCCTATGAGACAGACTCCGTATCGTATCCCTGAAGCAGTAAGGGAGCACATGAGGAAAGAAATTGAGGAAATGTTGCAGTTAGGGGTTATCGAACATTCAGATAGCCCCTGGGCATCACCGGTAGTGCTAGTACCCAAGAAGGATGGCACCACGCGGTTTTGTGTAGACTACCGGAGGCTCAATGACAAAACAGTGTCTGACGCCTACCCGATGCCCCGTATAGACGAGCTGCTAGATAGGATGGCAAGAGGCCAGTATCTCACTACCATTGATCTGTGTAAGGGATACTGGCAGATTCCACTAGCCAAGGAGGCCATCCCCAAGTGGGCGTTTGTCACCCCGTTTGGCCTGTATCAATTTCGGGTCATGCCTTTCGGGATGAAAAACGCTCTGGCTACCTTTCAGAGGATGGTAGATCGGCTACTGGACGGGTTCCAATAGTACGCCTGTGCGTACTTAGATGATATAGCCATTTATAGCCAGACCTGGTCAGATCATTTGAAACATATTAGTGTGGTCATTGACCGTATTGGAGAGGCAGGGCTGACCCTAAAACCTAGCAAGTGTCACATAGGGATGGCAGAGGTGCAGTACCTGGGACACAGGGTAGGATGCGGACAGCAGAGGCCCGAACCGGCCAAGATAGAGGCAGTAGCTAAGTGGCCTACCCCCAGGACAAAGACACAAGTATTGGCGTTCCTTGGTACCGCTGGTTACTACAGAAAATTTGTGCCCAATTACAGCGCCCTGGCCAAACCCCTGACGGACTTGACCAAGAAAAACTTGCCACGACAGGTCAACTGGGCCCCAGAGTGTGAACAGGCATTCCATGAACAAAAACTGCATTAACTAAGGCTCCTGTGTTAACTGCCCCTGATCCAACTAAACGATTTCTTGTTCACACAGACGCTTCCATGTTTGTATTGGGGGCAGTACTGAGCCAAGTGGGAGCTGATGGCGGAGAACATCCCGTAGCTTACTTAAGCAGAAAATTACTACCAAGGGAAGTAAGCTACGCCGCCATCGAGAAGGAATGCCGTGGTGTGGGCCCTCAAAAAGTTACAACCTTATTTGTATGGACAACCATTCTCCTTGCTCACAGATCACAACCCGTTGGTGTGGCTACACAGGGTGTCAGGAGACAATGCCCGGCTGTTGCGCTGGAGTTTGGCGCTGCAGCCGTTTGATTTCACGATCCATTATCGCCCTGGAAAACAGAATGGTAACGCCGATGGGTTGTCCAGACAGACAGAACTTGAGAAATGATCTGTGAGCACTCCCCCGGACATCCCCAAGCCGATCCGTTGGGATCAGACTGTGTATGCCGGCTTGGTTCTGGGGGAGCATTGTGGCAAACCTAGCCACTTGGGACTGCCTAAGATAGAATGGTTGTGCCTATTTTCTGTTGTGTACTGCGCGCCGGTATAGTGTGGCGTCTCCGGCTATGTTTAATTTATGCTGTACTGTGTGTATCTGTTCGAATCCTCCCCATTCGTTAGCATTGCTATTAAAACTGACTAAGTTGTATATTTAGAAAGAAATAGATAGAGATAGATAGAAAGAATTAGATAGGTAGTTAGATATAGATAGATAGAAAGAGATAGATAGATATAGGTAGATAGAAAGAAAGATAGATATAGGTAGATATAGATAGAAATAATTAGATAGCTAGAAAGGAATAGATAGATAGGTAGTTAGAAATGGATAGATAGAAAGATAGAAAGGAATAGATAAATATAGATAGATAGAAAGAATTAGATAGATAGGTAGTTAGAAATAGATAGATAGAAAGAGATAGAAAGGAATAGAAGGAGATAGATAGATAGAAAGAATTAGATAGAAAAAGATAAATAGAAAGAAGTAGAAATAGAGTGTGTATGTGTTTAACAATATTTATTTAAAGTGTGTGTGTGTGTGTATGTTTAACAATATGTGTGTGTTTGTATGCAAACACTATATATATAGAAATCTCTATATATAGTGTTTGCATGCAACGTTTGGAGTAGGAGAGTTGCCGTAGGAGTGGGGCGGGCACACAGCGAGCTGAGCTGTCACTCAGCTCAGCTCGCGAACGCGCATACCGCGCACATGCGCGGTATAGCGCTGAGTGTCTTCATAGGGCGGCATTCAATGCCGCTCTATGAAGAACGTGATTGGTGCAGCGCGAAGCCGTGCATGCGCATCGCGATGACTCTTCTCTCAGAGAAGCATCCTATTGGGCCCCGCGATTTCGTCATTTTGACGAAAAAGGGGGTGCGGCATGGCTGGGAGGATAAAAAACCTCGAAAATATTTTTTTTTTGTAGAAAGTACATATAAAAGCAAGAAGGAAGGCTGGGGGACCTGTCTTTCTTGCTTTTATATGTAGACTATAGAGTCCCTTTAACATAGAATGTGATGGCAGATAAGAACCATTCGGCCCATCTAGTCTGCCCAATTTTCTAAATACTTCCATTAGTCCCTGGCCTTGTATGTACGTAGTGGGGAATCACGATGCAGCCTAGAACAAAATCTAACCCCATTCAACCCCCAATAACGACAGACCACTTAGTATGGATGAAACAGGCCACAGCATTTATTATCACAAACTAAATTACTGCATAACACATCCATAACTTTATTTATTAAATCTCTTCTTTTCTGTAACCAAAACATTAGACATAAATAAGCATAAATTAACATATATACATATATAACTCCACCCATAGTGTTATACAGTGACCCAACCGTCCTTGCCAATAAAAACCTGGAGTGGTTCCTAATCACCACTCCCTCTCACCTCCCCCCTCGTCATAAAAATCATATATTTTCAATGCCTGCCATCAGCCGACCTTATCCACGCTCGATGGGCACGTGACCTCAGGCAACCTAATGTTTAACCTTTGGAGCAGGGGAGGTTTGAGACCTTAAAAAAACTTGTTCATCTCATTCCATATGCTTAAACGTAACCTCAAACTCAATTGGCAAGGACATGCCCCCGCCACAACCCCGCTGTTTTACGCCTAAAATCAGCGGGGGCCCCCCCAGAACCAGCCATGGCCTGTTCCACCACTTCTCGCAGCGCTAGAGTAACAGAGGTCAAGTCCGACCTCCAGCAAGCGCACCCTTCCCTCGAGATAACTAGGCCACATCCGGCCAAACCCAAAAGGCGAACTGGAAATTTTTTTTTTTTTTAGTATATTTATGGCCACGACAAACCCAGAAACACATCTAGTCCAATGACCGACCGCAGCGCACTCACCTGCGGAGCGCACTGCCAACAGGAAAGGGCGATAGGCGCAGCCTAGCCCCCGAGAACCTTGGGGAAGAAACATAATGCGGAACATGTCCAGATTGAAGAGCACCCAAGTCCGAAACCGTTACCGACCCATGTCATGCCACCCAGGGATGACAAAACCCCTGGTACCCCAAGAGGCGGGACAGCTGACCCCGTATGAGGAGGAGCCAGACCACCGAACCTCCGCTCCCGAAGGTGGAAGATCCAACCACTCGCCCCCGCCTCCTGGCCCAAATTACACACAAAAATCCCACCCTCCCCAGTCCGGGGTGGAGGGGGGACCGTAACCGCGGAGATAAATCCAGTCAGAGACCAGCAAGGCGAACCCAAGGAACCCACCACCCTGACTCCCACAATCGAGCCTTCCGAACCAGTGGCACAGGCACGCCAAGCCTGCGGCGTCCGTAGCCGCCCCCAACCAGAATAAATGCCCCTTGAATTCCCCACCATCCTTATCCAGGAATTCGAGCCCCCAAGCGGAATACCTCAACTATATGGGCGCGGGGGCGAAAAACCCGTCTTCGAGAACACCAAGGGGTGAGGAGGCCGAATAATCCAGTGGATGCAGACCACTCACCCAAGGAAAACAGGACAAATGACGGAACCCAGCACCACCCCTGATCGGAATAATCTAAACTATCCCGGGAACCTAGTACATCATGCCATCTGCCCCAGGAGAATGCGGAAGGGCAAGGTTATGTCAAACCCGCAACATCCAATAAATGAACAGATTCCATTGAGGAATTAGCCAACCGCTACCAACTGACCCTTCCCAAAGTCAACAGCCGTCGAGCGGTGAAAACCGAAGGAAGTCCATACCGACGCCCACTCAACACACCGAAAACACCGGGACAACTGGGATAACACCGCCCAACCTGACACTTCCCAAACTCAAACAGCGCCGAGCCAGGCACCGCAGCCAGAGTACCACCGGGGTGGAGGACACCGTCACATGATAGACAGCCTGCCACCCCAAGATTGTCGCAACGGAGGAACTACCCACCTGTTCACGAGTAGGGAATCCCACGCCAACCACCCCACACCTAACCCCCTGTAGGGAATGACAAATAAGGAAACAAGGAAGCAGGTGAACTCGCCCCCCACCCCCCTATCGGCCCCATGTCCCAAAGGGGTGGGAGCGGACTTCGGAGACACACTAAAAAATGAGCGGGAGGTAAGCATATCAAGTTACTCGGTAAGTCGCTCCTGAACCCCTCGATGGAATTCTCACATGGACCGAAAGTCCTGCCCGGAGAGCACCCATGTCCCCTATCCCGACAGAGTGCCCGCATGAAACCGTGGGAGATGGGATGGGCCCTCTTCCAACCTGAGCCCTCGTGCTGGAACGGCATGAGGACCCCACTTACCGCGACCGGTGGGGCCAGTGAGGAGGAGGGTGTCTAGCCACCGGCCGGGGGGCCAGTGAGGAGGAGGGTGTTCCCCCACCCTTCCCCCCACCCCAAAATGATGAAAACGCGCCATGTTGAGGCGCCGGGCGAGACATAAAGGGAAACCAGAGGCCTAAGTGCATCCGGTCTCAGGCCAAGAAGGGTCGCACGCCATACGTGAACAAAACGTGCAAGACGTACCTCCACCAAACCCAGCACACCCAAGGGACGACACGCGTCCCAGAATGTCCTGACCGCGGAACAGCGTAAGACAATGCTATCCATAACCTTCGACGCCCGGACACAATTCCTGCGCGTCATGGGGCGTATCCGAGTACTGTAGTTTTTGTTTCATTTTACTTCACGTCCCTCAATCAAGGGACCCCCAGCGGCAGGGGGGAACCCCTCTCCAATTAACCGTCCCCAATCTGCTCCCTAGCATATCACGACAAGCGCCAGCCAAGCGGGCTATACTAGCGCACAGCAGACAGCGCCCCGAGCCACATGAAATGCCCGCCTCCTGGGAGGCATCGCCAGCGCTATTAGCTGCAAAGGACACTGCAGGAAACTGTACTAAAGCCAGGGCCGTCTTTAGCGCGGGGCAAACGGGGCAGCTGCCCCGGGCCCAGTTGCTCCTGGGGGGCCCAGAGCAGCTGCTCCGTGGGCCCCGCGATTTGGGCAGCCCCCCTTGGACCCGGTGGTGCGGCTGCACAGAGCCGCACCATCCCGCATGCTAAAGAGGGCCCCCGGGTGGCCCATGCACTAAGGGCCACCCGGTGGGCATGTGTCAGCAGGGGCCCGGTCGGGCGCTGTTACGCTTAAAGAGCGCGACCGGGCCCCTTCCTGTTCGTCAGCCGGCTGGGAGGAAGTGAGTGCCGCGCGTCACTTCCTCCCACCGGAGATCAGAGCCGCACAGGAGGAGAAAGGCAGGGAGGAGGGGAGTTTCAGAGGAGAACTCCCAACTGCCTCAGCCTGCCACTGTTCCCCAGGGAAACCACCCTCCAGAAAAGGTAAGGGTGGTTGGAGGGTGGCTAAATGTATGTCAGTATGTTTGTGTGTGTATGTCTGTGTGTGTATATCAGTATGCCTGTGTGTGTCAGTATGTCTGTGTGTGTGTCAATACTTCTGTCAGTATGTCTGTGTGTGTGTCAGTATGTCTGTCTGTGTGTGTGTGTGTCAGTATTTCTGTCTGTGTGTGTCAGTATGTGTGTGTGTGTGTCAGTATTTCTGCCTGTGTGTGTGTCAGTATGTCTGTCTGTGTGTGTGTCAGTATGTCTGTCAGTGTGTGTGTCAGTATGCCTGTGTGTGTCAGTATGCCTGTGTGTGTCAGCATGTCTGTGTGTGTGTCAATACTTCTGTCAGTGTGTGTGTCAGTATGTCTGTGTGTGTGTGTGTGTCAGCATTTCTGTCTGTGTGTGTGTCAGTATGTTTGTGTGTGTGTGTGTGTCAGTATGTCTGTGTGTGTGTGTCAGTATTTCTGTCTGTGTGTGTGTCAGTATGTCTGTGTGTGTGTGTCAGTATTTCTGTCAGTGTATGTGTCTGTGTATGTGTGTGTGTTAGTATGTCTGTCTGTGTGTGTCAGTATGTCTGTGTGTATGTCAGTATGCCTGTGTGTCAGTGTGTCTGTGTTTATGTCAGTATGCCTGTGTGTATCAGCATGTCTGTGCGTGTCAATATGTCTGTCAGTGTATGTGTCTGTATGTGTGTCAGTATATCTGTCAGTGTATGTGTCTGTGTGTATGTATGTGTGTGTCAGTATGTCTGAATGTGTGTCAATATGTCTGCCAGTATATATTTGTGTGTCAGTGTATGTGTGTGTCAGTATGTATCTGTGGATGTTTTAATATGTCTGTCTGTGTATGTGTCAATATGTCAGTGTGATTGGGGGTTGGGCGTAATTGGGGGGTTGGTGGATTGAGAGGGTCGCAGGGGCGAGGGGGCCCAACAAAATTCTTTGCCCAGGGTCCTATTCATATTATAGACGGCCCTGACTAAAGCATGCGATAAATATTGAGAATGGGGGGGGGGGGGTTGGGGGGAAATAACCACAGTGGAACCCCCTTTCTTTTTTTTTTGACGGACCACGCCTCCAGAGGAGACTGCAACCTGAACGCATCGCCTTAGACCGCTCGGCCATCCTGACACCTTTTAAGCGGTGTCCACGTACTGTTTTCTTTTTTTTTTTTTTTATTAATTTCCATCTTATTTATTTATTTCATGTTATTCATTTTGTTTTTTTGTGGTTTTTATATATTTTTTATTTTCCATTTATTCATTTATTTATTACTTTCTGTCTTTATTTTTTTTTTATTATTTATTTATTGATTTTTTTTATTTAATGAATTATGAAACTAACAGGGAAAAAAACACTTACCCGTGAAAAGCCTGGCGCTCCAACCGCGGCACCGCAGGCATAGAAGGCGAAGCAAATAGACAGGAAAACCAGGGTTCACTGTGTTCATCCCACGCGTTAGAGGCGCCACCTGCTGGGCAGGCCCAGTAACAGCAGCCAGGATCTGTGAGAAGAGCAGAGGTGAGCCCACGCTCCACACCATGGAGACAGCCGAGGTAAGTGACCAGCAGGGGGGACACAGACAAATAGAATAGGGACATTACAGCCAGAGAAGGGATACACACACACACATAGAATAGTGACACACACACAGAGAATAGAGACACACACACATAGAATAGAGACACACACACACATAGAATAGAGACACACACACACATAGAATAGTGACACACACACACACAGAATAGAGAGACACACACACATAGAATAGAGACACACACACACACAGAATAGAGACACACACACATAGAATAGAGACACACACACATAGAATAGAGACACACACACATAGAATAGTGACACACACACAGAATAGAGACACACACACACATAGAATAGAGACACACACACACACACAATAGAGACACACACATATAGAATAGAGACACACACATAGAATAGTGACACACACACACACAGAATAGAGAGACACACACACACAGAATAGAGACACACACACACAGAATAGAGACACACACACATAGAATAGAGACACACACACATAGAATAGAGACACACACACATAGAATAGAGACACACACACATAGAATAGTGACACACACACACACAGAATAGAGACACACACACAGAATAGAGACACACACACACACACACAATAGAGACACACACATATAGAATAGAGACACACACAGAAAACAGGGACACACATGGAATAGAGAGAGAGCAGGAGCCAAGCAAGGGAAAGAAAAACAGGGGGGGGGGGGAGACAAGGACCCAGCCCGAGGGGGTGGGGGCAGAAATGGACAGAGCCGGAGGGGGCCCCCGAGCAAACCGGGCCCCCACTGACACCAGGGAAGCGGTAAGCGACAGAGAGTGGGGGGGGGGACAGGGGAGAGAGATGCAGGGGAGCCTACCTCACCGGCAGAGGAGGCTCCCGGACCACTGGAGGTCCCCCCTGGTCACAAACGGCAGGGCAATGGGGTACCCGCGCTGCCCAGCCGGGCCTCCTTACCGTCAGGGCCCTTCACACCGCCCCGACGTCACGCCAGCCGCGGTGGGGGGGATCAGAAACGTCCGCCAGCCGCCAGGAACGTGCAGCCCGCCTCCCATTGCCCCCGACCGCGGATGCAGGCCGGGGAGGCCGCGCTTCCCACGCGGCACATGAAGGCCGCGGATCCAGATGAAAAGTTGCAGGCCGCGTGTCTGAGAGCCCCCAGACACGCGGGCCTGGTGATGCCTCGGGCCCAGGCTCCCACACCACAACTGGGCCCGAGGAGGAGTGACAGGGTACCCCCCAGCAGTGTCAGGGTACCCCCTGAGGTGGCAGGGTACCCCCTGGGGTGGTAGGGTACCCCCAGCAGTGCAGGGTACCCCCCTCGGGTGGCAGGGTACCCCCCTGGGGTGGCAGGGTACCCCCAGCAGTGGCAGGGTACACGCTTAAAGCGACAGGGTACCCCCCCATGGGGTGGCAGGGTACCCCCTGAAAGGAACAGGGTACCCCCAGGAGCAGGGGCCACAGGGAAGGCCCCAGAGAGAGACAGGCCACGGGGGGGGGGGGGAACCCACGCCGGCAGTCATAGCTGGGGAGAGGATATCACCTGGATCATGGAGTCACCGGCCACCATCCACGCTGCAGCAGCCCTGAGCGAAGAAAGCCTCAACCATCAAGCTGTGTAAATCTGCAGGCCCAGGCAAACAGGAGCAGGAGGACAGGAAGCTGTTTGCTGGCCCGAATCCCAAGGGGCACTAAGGTAAGACCTCCCCCACACTAACTTACACAGAACATAATCCCACCCACACACTCTTTCCCAACCAATCCCATGCATCTATCCCCACACTCCTACATGTGCCCTTGTCCGCTTAGCTGTGCCATCTCCCCAGGGCCTTATCTTATAGTTAGGATAGCCTTATGCCTATCCCACGCATGCTTAAACTCCTTCACTGTGTTAACCTCTACCACTTCAGCTGGAAGGCTATTCCATGCATCCACTACCCTCTCAGTAAAGTAATACTTCCTGATATTATTTTTAAACCTTTGTCCCACTAATTTAAGACTATGTCCTCTTGCTGTGGTAGTTTTTCTTATTTTAAATATAGTCTCCTCCTTTACTGTGTTGATTCTCTTTATGTATTTAAAACTTTCTATCATATCCCCCCTGCCTCGTCTTTCCTTCAAGCTATACATGTTAAGATCCTTTAACCTTTCCTTATAAGTTTCTCTTTTTTTTATTATGATTTTTTTTTTAATAAATAGTTTTCTCTCCATGCTTATAATTTGTACATGCAATGAAATAGTAAAAATATATTACATTTTTTTATATCATTCATAGTTGTACAATCCATACATTTTATCATATTTAGAGAAAGGACAATAAATACATGTGACGGACCGCCTGGCACCCTGATCGGGTGCCTCGGCCAATCAATGCTCCTAGTGCTCACCGAGTACTTCATGCACCCCACCAGACACCATGAGCACCGCAGTCCCCGTATCCAGCGTTACAACTTGGTTAGGATCTTTCTGTCTACCACCCACCCTGGACCCAAGACCAGGATCCAGCTTCCAGTGGCTAGGCCTCTCCTCCAAGAAAGTGTAGCAATATGCTCTTAAAAGAGCAAGTGATTATAATCTCAGGGGAGTATAGTGATATAGCAATCCCCAGGGTAGAACCAGCCATTTCCCCCACACATGAGATGAGACTATGTTGTGGGTGAGCAGAAAACTTGTTTAATAGTAGCCACAACTGGCCTTATATGCAAGTCCCCATGCAAGGGCCACTCCCCCTGGACCTGAGCGTAAACCACAGTAGAAATAAATACACAATTACATTGGCTCTCAGATCCAGGAAAATCCTATACATAAGATAATCCCTCCTCTGTGCCTGGAAGATAATTGGATCAGCAACTTTACTTATCTAATCCAATTATCTCCAAGCACAGAAAAACATAATTTTTCCCATACACCCCAAATATACATTTAAAAATACATAAAACCCCACAAAAGTTACATCCCCTGATAGCCCTGATCTGGGTGACCAACATATCCAAAAATCACCAAGGGGTTCAGGAATGTTCTAGAAGTCATTTATTTGACCAACTGCATGCATTGTCCCATGCCCAAAACAGTTCCAGAGAATCAGGGCTTGCGGTTGGTCTAGTTCGGTAGTTTGAAAACTGAACAAACTACCGAACATAGTCAATGTTCTTTCCCTGGAGTTTGTTTACCCTGTTCGTGGGAACGTTTCCACCGAACAGTGTCTTTCTAAGTGCTGTAGAACCGAGCACAGGCGATCATGGAAGTCCAACGGTGTTCGGGAGTTTCAGCGTCCGAAAATAGTTCCATGAACTCAACGACCAAACACCGCTGCCTGTGTTCATGCAAGCAAGATGGTCGCCACCTCGTGGTCGTCCATAGGAATTGCGGCCACCCAGACGAAAACTTAGAATACTGCGGTGGAAATTGCTGCAAAGAATCAATTAAGCTTCACAAGTTCCAGGGTGGTCTCTGGTTAGTGCGGTTGTTCGGTAACCAAACCATATAATCCTAATTGCATGAAAAGTGTATTTTAAAAGTATTTTAGCCAGGTCTGTTGCAGGGGCCATAGTCCTGGGGCAGGAGGCTGGCGAGCATGCTCCTCCAAAAGCCTGTGGAGAGGTTCTGTTCGCCCCAATACATAACATTAAATTCTTTCACACTGTTCATTCATACCATCTTACATATGGTCTCTGAGGAGAAGGAGGGTCTAATCTATGAGTAGCTGAGGATTTAAGATTATCCGTCTGATATAGAGCAATCAATTCAAATACTGTAAGAGTTTATAGCTAAATAATTATTCAAAGGTGACCAAGTTTTTGCATTTTTCCCACTGTCTTTTATTGTGTAAAATCTGCGTTCCATTCTGTATTGATATAGAATTTGATTACATATAGAAGGCCAATCTAGTCCTGAAGATTTCTAGTTATGGCTTTAACAATTTTGGTTGCAAAAGTGTGTTATTAAATATTCTTGTGACCTATTACAAGATGAAAAATCTATATTCCATAAAAACATATATGGAGTAAATGTGTCACTATTAAGTAGATATTGTAGACCTAATTTAATTTGGGATTTAATATAGTCAAGTTTATTACAGTGCCACCAAATATGTAATAGATTCCCTTTTTCTAGTTGTCATCTCCAACATATATCAGAATTAACTCTAGAAATGTTTAATCTCGTAGGGACTAGATACCATCTATATATAAACTTGTAATGCATTTCCAACATAGATATACAGTGGATGTTATGAGATACTCTCTTAATACCTTACAATGTTACAGACATAGTTACATAACTGAAAAGAGACTTGCGTCCATCAAGTTCAGCCTTCCTCACATATGTTTTTGCGGTTGATCCAAAAGAAGGCAAACAACCCAGTCTGAAGCGCTTCCAAAATAGCAGTCAGATGTCTCCTTGGATCAAACAGCTATTACCCCACTAATTAGAAATTATATCCCTGTATATTATGTTTTGGTAAGTATTTATCCAATTTCAGTTTAAATATCTGTATAGACTCTGATAAAACCACCTCTTCAGGCAGGGAATCCCATATCCTTATTACTCTTACTGTAAAAAAAACAAACCTTTTCTTTGCCTTAGATGAAATCTCCTTTCTTCCAGCCTAAATGTGTGACCTTGTGTCCTATGTATAGCCCTGTTTATGAATAGATTTCCAGATAATGGTTTGTACTGGCCCCGAATATATTTTGTAATGTTATCATATCTGGAGGCCGTTTTTCCAACTAAAGAGATTTACATTTTTTAACCTTTCTTCGTAACTAAAATGCTCCATTCCTTTTATCAATTTTGTAGCTTGTCTCTGCACTTTTTCTAGTGCCATGATATCCTTCTTTAGATCAGGTGCCACAAAATTGCACAGCATATTCAAGGTGTGGTCTTTCCAGCGATTTATAAAGAGGCAAAATTATATTTTCATCCCGAGAATGTATGCCCCTATTTATACATGACAAAAACTTACTGGCCTTAGCAACTGCAGATTGACATTGCATGGCCTCTCCCGGTATTCCTTCAGCAGATTAACATCATAGGATTTCTGAATCCATTCATCCTTGTTACTGGCAATTACATAGGTAGTGTCACAGACTTGTGCCACTACCTTGTGAGGGCCCTGCCAGGAGGTCTGGAGCTTATTTCCTTTCACTGGTCTAAGTACCAGAACCTTCTGTCCCACCTGGAATGTCCTCTGTCGGGCGTCCCAATCATACCATCGTTTCTGTCGACCCTGAGCCGCATGGAGATTGTCTCGTACCATCCGAGCTAACTGCCCCATGCGGTCCCGCATCTCCAGAACATATGGCACAATGGGGACACCCTCATGTTCCATCTCTCCTTCCCAGTGCTCTCGGATGAGGTCGAGGGGGCCTTGAACACTCCTTCCATAGAGCAGCTCGAACGGAGAGAACCCAGTGGACTCCTGCGGCACCTCTCGATATGCAAACAAGAGGTGCAGCAGGAATCGCTCCAAGTCTCTGTATTCCGCTGTAAAGGTCCGCAGTAACTGTTTCAGGGTACCATTAAAGCGCTCACAGAGACCCTTAGTCTGGGGGTGGTAAGGTGAGCTGAGGAGGGTCTTAATACCGCAGACCTTCCATAACTGTTGGGTTAAATCTGCGGTAAACTGAGTCCCTCAGTCAGACAGTATCTCTTGTGGGAATCCAACTCTGGTGAATATCCCGACCAAGGCACTGGCGACCGTGTCAGAGCGACGGCTTCTGGGTAGCGTGTAGCATAGTCCACCACGGTAAGAAAGTATTTCTTACCGGATGGACTGGGGTTGGGTAGGGGTCCTTCTAGGTCGACTGCGACCCTGCTAAATGGCTCATCGATTACGGGCATGGATAGCAGTTGAGCCCTAGGGTGGTCCCCTCTTTTCCCTACTTGTGTCAGGATCGGGACAGGGATCCAACACGCAGAGTACAAACAGTAGCCAGATACGTATACCGGACCTTAGAATGGCCGGACTAACGTAAGTAGTACAGTATAGAATGGTCAAAGACAAGCCGAGGTCGAGGGTAACAGAAGACAGGTAAGCGAGAGACAAGCCGAATCAAGGGTAACAGAGATAAGCAGAGTAAGGTAAACAAGCCGGGTCAAAACCAAAAGGGATAATAGAATACACAAGCACTGAGTGACTAGAACAAGCTAGAACCACGACAGGGCAATGAGCTAATGAAAGAAGCTCTGTTAAATACCCTGTTCAGAGCAGTAACCACGCCTCCGAGGCGTCCTGATTGGTCCTGCAGCAATTGAGTGACAGGTCGTTCCGGAGGAGTGTCCTGATGACAACTTCCTGCCTAGATGCTGTAAAAGGCAGTCACTCCCTCGCGGCCGGCCTTGCATGACCGGATAGACCGTGGGGAAGGGAGCCATCACGCCGTCTGGATGGAGGAACAGCTAAGTCTCTACCTCTTTCGGAGGTAGAGACCACAGGTACCCTGACAGTACCCCCCCTCTCAGATACGCCCACCGGGCGGAATACACCAGGGAGAGAAGGGAATCGAGAGTGAAACGCCCTGCGGAGACGGGGAGCATGCACCTCCTCCTGAGGTACCCAACTTCTCTCCTCAGGACCATAACCCTTCCAATCGACCAGATATTGCAGTTTCCCCCGGGAGATTCGAGAATCAACGATGGAATTGACCTCATACTCCTCCTGACCCTCCACCTGAACCGAGCGGGGAGGGGCGATCGTGGAGGAGAACCTGTTACATATTAATGGTTTTAGAAAGGAAACATGAAATGAATTAGGAATGCGTAAGACATTAGGCAACGCTAAACGATACGCAACTGGGTTAATTTGAGACAGTACCCTGTAAGGTCCAATATATCGAGGAGCAAACTTCATGGACGGCACTTTTAACCGAATGTTTCTAGTACTTAACCATACTCTATCGCCTGGAACAAACACCGGTGCTGCCCTTCTACGTTTGTCAGCGTGTCTTTTAACCAGCGTAGAATTGTGCAGAAGGATTTGTCGAGTTTGATCCCACAACTTTCTTAAATTGGCAACATGAACATCCACCGACGGTATCCCTTGAGAAGAAGACTCCGAAGGAAGGATGGAAGGATGAAAGCCATAATTCAAGAAAAAAGGGCTAGAATGCGTCGAATCACAAATGAGATTGTTATGTGCAAACTCCGCCCAAGGAATCAAACCGACCCAATCGTCCTGGTGTTCTGAAACGAAACAACGTAAATATTGTTCAACTTTTTGGTTAGTGCGTTCAGCAACTCCATTGGACTGAGGATGATAGGCAGAGAAGAAATTCAATTTGATGCCTAGTTGGGAGCAGAATGATCTCCAAAAACGGGAAACAAATTGGGAGCCTCTGTCAGAGACAATTTGGGAAGGTATCCCATGCAAACGGAAAATCTCCCTGGCGAATATCTCCGCTAATTCGGGCGAAGATGGGAGTTTAGGTAAGGGAATGAAGTGAGCCATTTTAGTAAATCTGTCTACCACAGTGAGGATGACAGTCTGCTTTTTAGAAATAGGCAAATCAACAATGAAGTCCATTGCCAGGCAGGACCAAGGCTTTTCAGGAACCTCTAAAGGGTGCAGAAATCCACATGGAAGCGAATGGGGTAGCTTGGTCTTGGTACAAACTTCACATGCCCCGATGAATTCTTTAATATCCTTGCGTAAGTCAGGCCACCAAAAATCTTTAGAGACCAGCGCATAAGTCTTGCGGATGCCAGGATGCCCAGCCACCTTGCTGTTATGGAGACAGCGTAGCACCTCCAGTTGGAGAGCGGCAGGAACGAAGTGTCGATCCCCAGGAGTCTGTTTGGGTGCCAAATGCTGAAACTTCATGATCTCAGAAAGCAATGGAGAGTGAATCCTGAGATTCGTGTTCGCGATGATATTCCCCTTAGGAACTATGGAGGACAGAAGTGGTTCAGTTATAGTGGATGGTTCATATTGACGAGACAAAGCATCGGCTTTAGAGTTCTTAGAACCAGGTCTATACGTAAGTACATAATTAAAGTGAGTGAGGAACAAGGCCCAGCGAGCCTGCCTGGCGGACAAGCGCTTAGCCTCCCCAATATAAGACAAGTTCTTATGATCCGTTAGAATAGTAACAGGGTGTAGTGTCCCTTCCAGTAAATGTCTCCACTCCTTTAAAGCCTTAATGACCGCTAACAGTTCCCTCTCCCCGATGTCATATCTGCTCTCAGGCCCAGAAATTTTTTTAGAGAAGAAACCACAAGGGTGTAACGGTTTATCCACCCCTAACCTTTGAGACAGAACAGCCCCAACTCCTGTCTCAGAAGCATCGACCTCGAGCAAGAAAGGCAGAGTCGTCTCAGGATGAACTAGAATGGGAGCTGAGGCAAAAAGTTCCTTGAGAGTCTTAAAAGCACCAAGAGCTTCCTCAGACCAGAACTTAGTATCAGCCCCTTGTTTGGTCATATTGGTAATAGGCGCAATGATAGAGGAGTAACCCTTAATGAAGCGCCTATAGTAGTTGGAAAAACCAATAAACCTTTGGATAGCCTTGAGTCCTTTGGGCAAAGGCCAGTCTAAAATAGATTGGAGTTTACCAGGATCCATTTTAAAACCTTCCCCAGAAATCACGTACCCAAGAAAGTCTACCTGAGACTGATCAAAACTGCACTTCTCCAATTTGCAGTATAGACCATGTTGCAGAAGTTTGTGTAACACCTTTCTGACCTGTCTATGGTGAGTCTCAATCTCCTTAGAGTGTATTAGTATGTCGTCCAGGTAAACAATAACACAATTATGCTGAAACTCCCTAAGTACCTCATTAATCAAATCTTGAAATACTGCAGGAGCATTGCATACTCCAAATGGCATAACAGTGTATTTGTAATGGCCATACCGGGTATTGAATGCCGTCATCCACTCGTGACCTTGCTGGATTCTCACCAAATTGTAAGCCCCTCTGAGATCTAACTTGGTGAAGATTTTGGAGCCCTTAAGACGATCAAATAACTCGGTAATCAGTGGGATAGGATAGGCATTTCTGACAGTTATTTTATTCAAGCCTCGGTAATCGATACACGGTCTCAGCGTGCCATTCTTCTTCTTAATGAAAAAGAACCCCGCCCCAGCCGGAGAAGAAGACCTCCTGATGAATCCCTTTTCTAAATTCTCCTGAATATACTCCTCTAGAACCAAGTTTTCCTGAACAGACAAAGGATATACATGGCCCCTCGGAGGCATAGTCCCGGGTAGAAGCTTAATTTTACAGTCAAATGACCTGTGTGGCGGCAAAGAATCGGCATTCTTCTTGTCAAACACTGCCCTTAAGTCTAGGTAAAGGTCTGGTATTTGTCTTTCTGTGGCCTGAGTAGGATTCTCCTTTATGTTAATATTAGCTAATGGAGAAACCTTGCACAAACACCGATCCTGGCAGCCCTGGCCCCACGAGAGTATCTCCCCTAACTCCCAATCGATAATAGGGTTATGTTCTTTCAACCATGGGTACCCCAGAACTATGGGAACGGAAGGAGACGAAATGAGCAGAAGAGATAAATTCTCCACGTGTAGGATACCAACATTTAAATCAATGGGTATGGTCTCACGAAAGATAACAGGGTCTAGTAGTGGTCTGCCATCTATGGCCTCAACGGCCAAGGGTGTCTCCCTTAGCTGGGATGGGAAATTGTTTTTACTAGCAAAGGCTTGGTCGATAAAATTCTCAGCAGCACCGGAATCTATCAAAGCCATAGCACTTACTACTTCCCTCCCGCAAGTTAAGGAAACTGGTAGCAGAAGCCTGTGATCTTTATAATTAGGAGTAGAGGACAAAATAGAAACACCCAAGGCCTGTCCTCTAGAGAGACTTAGGTGCGAGCGTTTCCCGGGCGGTTAGAACAGTTCGAGAGTAAATGACCCTTAGCTCCACAATACATACACAAACCCTCTCTTCTCCTGTACTGTTTTTCCTCCTCAGAGAGGCGGGTATACCCTATCTGCATAGGTTCAGGAAGCAAAGATACCGTGGAGTCAGGACTTGGAAAAGCAGGGGCTAACCTAAAAGAAGGTCTCCGGTTCCTCTCTCGAGTGTTCTGTCTCTCTCTTAAACGTTCATCTATACGAGAGATGAACAAAATTAAATCCTCTAAATTCTCAGGGAGTTCTCTGGTAGCAACCTCATCAAGGATTACTTCAGATAAGCCATTCAAAAATACATCCATATACGCCTGCTCATTCCACTTGACTTCTGACGCCAGAGACCTGAACTCTAGTGCATAATCCACCAGTGTTCGGTTCTCCTGTTTCAGACGCAACAATAATCTGGCTGCATTAACCTTTCTACCTGGAGGGTCAAATGTTCTTCTAAAAGCAGCTACAAAGGCGTTATAGTTATAAACTAATGGGTTATCGTTCTCCCATAATGGGTTGGCCCATCTCAGAGCTTTCTCAATAAGTAGGGTGATAATAAATCCTACCTTTGCCCTATCTGTAGGATAAGAGTGAGGTTGCAATTCAAAGTGGATACTAATTTGGTTTAAGAAACCACGACACTTCTCAGGAGCCCCACCATAGCGTACTGGGGGGGTAATGCGAGAAGAAGCACCCACTGTGGCTACCTCTAGACCTGAACCGACAGGAGAAACAGGGGTATTACGTATCTCCTCTGGTGGGTTATTGGCACGAGATAATAGAGCCTGTAGCGCAAGCGCCATCTGATCCATTCTGTGATCCATGGCTTCAAACCTAGGATCAGGAGAAGCCAGCTGACTGTTTGTACTTGCAGGATCCATTGGCCCTGTCGTAATGTCAGGATCGGGACAGGGATCCAACACGCAGAGTACAAACAGTAGCCAGATACGTATACCGGACCTTAGAATGGCCGGACTAACGTAAGTAGTACAGTATAGAATGGTCAAAGACAAGCCGAGGTCGAGGGTAACAGAAGACAGGTAAGCGAGAGACAAGCCGAATCAAGGGTAACAGAGATAAGCAGAGTAAGGTAAACAAGCCGGGTCAAAACCAAAAGGGATAATAGAATACACAAGCACTGAGTGACTAGAACAAGCTAGAACCACGACAGGGCAATGAGCTAATGAAAGAAGCTCTGTTAAATACCCTGTTCAGAGCAGTAACCACGCCTCCGAGGCGTCCTGATTGGTCCTGCAGCAATTGAGTGACAGGTCGTTCCGGAGGAGTGTCCTGATGACAACTTCCTGCCTAGATGCTGTAAAAGGCAGTCACTCCCTCGCGGCCGGCCTTGCATGACCGGATAGACCGTGGGGAAGGGAGCCATCACGCTGTCTGGATGGAGGAACAGCTAAGTCTCTACCTCTTTCGGAGGTAGAGACCACAGGTACCCTGACAACTTGTTAGCAGACGTCACACGTGCTGCAGTAACGTCTCACATCCTTCGAGATCCCCGGCCAAAAGAAGGTCTGGGTGATCCGGTATGTGGTGCGGTTACCACCTAAGTGTCCTGCCAAGGGAATATCATGGCCGATTCGGAGAAGCTCCAACCGTTACTTTCTAGGTACCACCAGTTGGCGCTTCTGCGAAGGGACACAGCCTCTCTTCCTACCTACGGTTAACCTATATAATCTGTCGTTATCCCATATAAACCTTTCCCGCTCATCCCCCCCCACTGTCGGCTATTTCCCGGTACTTTTGGAGGGTGGGGTCCTCTCTGGTTTCCCTCCCAAACTCTTCTGGGGTATCCCAAGCTAGAGGTCTCGCTACTGTATTGGGTCTAAGGGTCGGTTCATTGCTTACCTGGGTCTCCCGTCCTGGAGTAGAGTCATCGGCAGCACGGGTCTGTGATCGAGTGGTCACTGGCCAAGCAGCAGCGGTTGTGGGTAGATAGGCCGAAGCCAGCGGGCCAATATCATTGCCCAACATGACTTCGGCAGGTAGGTTGTCCATGATGCCCACAGTGGTTTTCCCAGACCCGACCCCCCAGTCCAAGTGTACCCGGGCAGTAGGTAAGCGGAACACAGCCCCTCTCGCCACCCGTACAGCAACCGTGCGGTTAGAGAAATGTTCCGGTTTGACTAGATGTCTTTGCATTAGGGTGATGGTAGCACCGGTGTCTCTCAAACCTTGCGCCACTTGACCATTTACTCGCACCTCCTGGCGATGATGCTGACTGTTGTCGGGTGATGCAGCCTGGATCGGGTCGGCCTCATATAGGATACCCAGGCATTCCTCCGGTCCCATCTCGGTCTCTATTCAATGGGCGGCGGAGGTCCGAGGTGAGGTGGTGTGGCAAATTAGCCACTATTTACTGTATTCTCATAAAAATGTGTGTACCACTTTAAGAACCAAGCGTATGTATGTGTAATGTATTTCAGGTGAACAATAGCGTTCGCATGCTGGCGGCATGAAAACCGCCAGCATTCATACAATAGTTTCACGAACAGTGAATTTCAACACTGTTCGTGAAACGAAAAAAACTACCAAAGGGAGACAGGAGGTCGTGTGGCTCCCATTAAGGATTGCAACATTGTTGCAATCGGTAATTAGAAGGCTTCAGGGTGGCCGCCGTTCGGCTACTGACCACGCAGCGGTCGGCCATCTTGGATCCTTTGTTAGCCCAGCGGTATTTTGTCGTAGAGCGCCTGGAACTAAAATCAGCTACTCGGCGGCACGAATACCGCTGGACTTCCAAGCCGTTCGGGAGCCCCGGTCCTTCGGTAAAGTGGTTCCCTAAAGTCAATCGGTAGTTTGAAAGTAACTTAAACATATTGTTGGTTTCGTGCGGCGTTCGGTTATTTATGCTGGGATCTGAGCGGTACTTTCACGAAATGTGCGCTCAGACCCCAGCTATCTACCGAACGTCCATTCGTTTAAATAAAGTGAATATTAAAAAGTTATGTGTTTTAATGTAAAATGTCAGTTCTGCTGCACCGAGGGATAATCCACTTAACTGTATATTCTAGTGGGAGTAACCCTCTCGTACAGCAGTGTATGATGGGAGAAATGTCCAGGTTGTTCCCCATGTAGTCCCCTACTGTACAACCCCTGTAATGTCAGTAGGGAAACCCCTTGCATGGGGAATCCCATAAATACTGTGACCTGTGATTAAAAGCTCAGTTGACTCCCAGCCTATGTGTCGTCTAGTTTTTGGGAAGGAAGGATTCTTACAACGCTACCAGGATTATTGTATGCTGTATTTATTTGCCTGGATTATTTTATGCTGTTCCTGTTACCCAGCGGAGATATTGTGGATTATACTACCTCTCCGCTACAGGTGGTCTCACCGTTGGGTGAGGGGCGCCTCCAGATGGTAGCGGAGGATCCCAAGGGGCAAAAGCGGGCAATATGTCCAGTGTTGCTGCACCGGTGACAGGTTGTCTGTTGCCAAATATCGGGGGTAGTTGCTGGACCCCTGAGGGTGCGACGGCCCTGGGGGTACAGGAGCACGGAACTCCGGGCGAGGTACAGTAGCTGGGGTACGATGTTCTACCTTGTGAGCTGGTCGAGGAGTACTTTGACTCACTTTTCTCATTTCGGCGTACTCATCAGCCAGCCGAGCAGCATCGGTTAAGGTGATGGGACGGCGGTCTCGCACCCAGTCTTGTAAGTCAGCAGACAAGTCCTGGAAGAAATGTTCCATTAGAAACAACTGTAAGACTTCCTCTCCCGTATCTGCGTGGCAGCCCTTGACCCAGAGGGTTGCTACCCGTTGTAGCCAGTTTACCCATTCCATGTGGGAGTCCACAGCCTTTTTCTTGGACTCCCGGAAGTGGTGGCGGTAAGTCTCTGGAGTTGACATAGATTCTTTTAAGCAAACAAATATGTTTGAATGACTATCTGTTCCTGTCCAAATCTGAGATGATTAAATTGCGTATACGCAGAAGTAAATTCACACTGACACATGGAGTTCAGGTTAAAAAGAACTTCAGAAAATTTAATGGCATCTGGTTAAAAAGCGGGTATGCAGACCCTTTTAAAGGCAACATTACATCATCATAGAATATCAAGATAACAACAAATAAACATCATTAATAGGTCTATGTGCTAAGTGGTAAGTTAAATGCCCTCCCATCTATATTAGTAATTGGCTTAAGGGTTAAGTGGCTAGTGGGGCATCCTCCCATCATGGGATGTCGTCATTTCTGACAGGGATGGGACATAAGATCCAGGCGCCATTGTGTTTAGCACGAGGCTCGCTCGATGGGAGGGGGGATCTGGCAGCCAGCCATTTTGAGTACTTGGCACCGTTTAGCTTCGAGGTTAGTTTCAAGGCTTTTTAGAGAATGGACATTTCATTAGTGCAGTTTCTCGTGGCATACATTGTTACATATTACAGGAACTTGATAATTCCGGTGTTAGTCATATTCTTCTAGAAAATACATTCTCTGTCTAATATTCTAAATGCTGTTAGGAAAATCTGTCATATAATGAAGTTAGATGGAGTTAGTGCAAAAATTTAATAAAGGTTTTTTAATAATTCTACATCAGTCCCTCCTATGAAATGTTAGATTCTAAAAAGATAAACTTTATTTGTTAGTTCCAGAAGACATGTTAGCCCAAAGGCACAAAACCCTATGAAGTAACGGTTCTTAAAGTCTTCTTAGTTCTTCAGAGGGACATCATAAAATAGACAAGCTTACATTACCATATGGACCTGTGTTATCTGGAATATAGGCACAACAAGTCATGGTGACAGGCAGTATTTTACATACACCCCCCTTCTCAGCTAGAATCATGTCTATCGCCATTCTGTTCTGGAAGGTCATCTGGGATGTGGCCTGCAACTGTTCGGCCAAGCCCTGGAGGGCATCTCTGGTGTAGTTGACAAAACGTTGTTGGTTGCAATAGATATAATAAATGCAAATCAAAATATTATTAATAGCAGTGACGGTTGGGAAAATGGACGCAAACTTTTCTTTAACTGCAAAATCATCTGGTACCTCCCTTGGCACACCTATGGCACCAATATATATGTGTCAAACTTCCCTTTAGAGGGGTGCTCCTCTTTGTGTTCTGAAGCATGAATGTGGTGTGTCAAGAGTACCTTGTCATGTATTATGTGTATGGACATAATAACCTTGGCTAGGGCACATTTGCTTATTCATCATAGTATTAAACCTGTCCCACGCTACATCAGTGTAGGTGGACTCGGATCATTTAGTCAATATTAATATCACCACAAACTCAGGATGGGCAGATAATCCTGAAGAAGCTTGGCGTTTGAATCTCGTTAGCTTCACGAGGTCTCCTTTTGGGGTCCTCGGCTTTCCATCTATGGCAGGTGGTCAGGCATTATTATGGCCATCAAACACCTACTTGTTGGTATCTTTTTGTTTTCTAGCAAATAATTTTTCCTTTAGAGTCAAAGGTTTGTCAAAATCAACAAATGTTACTTCCCATGTTGCAGAGAGAGTCTTGAATCTGGAACAGTGAATCCACTGAGTGATCTCTGCAACTTTCACAATGCACTATTGGGTATATGATCTTGGTTGTCACATTGATGACCGGCTAGGCTTCTGGCCATCCTGACAAAATGTCTATTATAACTAGTGCATATTTGACCCGGCAGCTCTTTGGCACCTGGATATAGTCACTTGGATTCTTGAAAGGGATAGTGAGAGTTAGCTAGGTGCTTAGGATTCTCCTCCTCTTCTGCCTGAGCTGTCTTTGGCACAAATGACACAGGATCGGCAGTAACTGATTAGAGGAGTAATTCTAGGTGCTTCAGAGTATTTAGAGATCAAAGAGTTCATGAGGGTCTTGGATAGGTATAAAAATCCATGGGCCCACTGCCCAGTACATGTTTTTGGGTAAACAGAACTTGAGAGTGTTGGAGTACAAACAAAAATCGCAGTTTTATCCTAAATTTATGGTCTCAGATGAGATGAAAACCTTTGAAAAAATGATCATGAGAGATGTACAAAAAATTAAAAAATTAAACAAGTTCCAAAAAAATCTCTCTTTTAAAGAACAGAAGGCTATAAAAGCACTCAATAATGATCAGCACATTATCAAACCTGCTGATAAGGGAGGAGGCATAGTGATTCTGAATAAAGAGGACTATGTCAAAGAGGCAGAAAGAATTCTTTTAGACACTAGCACATATAAAAAATTATCCAATAATCCAGGTTCGAGTATACAGACGAAGTTTGACAAATATATAAAAAAGGGGTTAGAAATGAAGATCCTTAAAGAAAAAGAAGCAGATTATCTATGTATTAAACATCCCATAACTCCGGTTTTTTATTATCTCCCTAAAGTACACAAGGACAGAACAAATCCACCAGGAAGACCGATTATTGCCGGAGTAGATTCTGTCTCATCCAGGGTATCAGAATACATTGATGTTTTATTACAACCTGTGGTGGTAAAAACAACTTCCTACCTCAAAGATACCATACACATGCTACAGATTCTTAAAGATATAGCATGGAGAGAAGAATATTTGCTAGTCACCTGCGATGTTAGCTCTCTATACAGCATAATACCTCATAATATAGGTATACAAGCAGTGCAATATTTTCTAGAGAAATCTAGTTTTAAACCAGAGCAAATAGATTTTATACTCGAAGGAATTTTACTGATTTTAGAAAATAATTTTTTTTGGTTTAAAGACTCCTTTTTTATGCAAATTACCGGTACAGCTATGGGCACCAAATTCGCTCCCAGTTATGCCAACCTTTTTATGGCATACTGGGAGGATAAAATAGTATTTCCACATCTTGCTGCTACGAATTTGGTGTCCTATCATCGATATATCGATGATATATTTTTAATTTGGAAAGGAGGAGAGGAAAGTCTTAATTTATTTTTAAATGAATTGAATGTCAACAATTGGGGGATCATTTTAACTTCCACATATAGCACTAATCATATTAATTTTCTGGACTTGGAGGTTTTTATTTCAAATTCTACTATCAACACCAAGAATCACTTCAAAGATGTTGATGCGAATAGCTATATTGAAATGAACAGCTGCCATTATCCACCATGGCTTAAGAATGTCCCAAAAAGTCAGTTTCTACGAGTACGTAGAAACTGTACACAAGAGACCGATTACATCTCTCAAGTAGCAAAAATTAAAGAACAATTTATAGATAAAGGCTATGAGACCAGAACTTTACAGAACTGCATTGAGGAAGTTAAAAAAATTGATAGAAAAGACCTTATATGCTATAAAAAACCATATAAGAAGATTAGTGATAAACATGCACTTAACATGCCTTTTATATGCAATTATAGTGGCAATAATCACAAAATAAATAAAATTGTCACTAAGTATTGGCCTATTTTAAAAGAAGATCCAGTATTATGCCAAATCCTACCCAATTGACCAAAAATGGTTTATCGTGGATGTAGGAATCTAAAACAGTTCCTAGTGAAAAGTAGTTTTAGAGTACAACCCCCAACACACTTTTTAAATAAAAATAAAGGGTTTTATGGGTGTGGTTCCTGCCTTGCCTGTAGGGAAACGGATAATACAAAAAGACACATAACTTCATTTATATATAAAGATCAAAAAGAATTCATCATAAAAGATCAGTTAACCTGTTTTTCGAAGAATGTGATTTATATCCTTAAGTGTCCTTGCAATCTTATGTATGTGGGGCGAACAATCAGGTGCCTACATATTAGAATTGCCGAGCACATACGTAATATTAAAAAAGGTTTAGAGACACATAGCGTCTCACAACACTATAAAAGATGTCACAATAGTAACCCAAAAGGTTTAATGTTTTGCGCTATTAAATTAGTCTCAAAAAATTGGAGGGGAGGAGATTTCAGCAAAAGAATTGGTGAAGAAGAAATGCGATGCATATATAATTTTAATACACTTATTCCAAACGGTCTAAATCAAGACTTTGAATTATGCCATTTTTTGTGACATCATTTGTAATGTGTTAAACATATGTGTGTAATTCTTTGTATATAGCGTCTTTTTTTCATATATGCTTGTGGTACATATGAATTTTCTATTATCTAAAAGTCTCAATATATTAATATTGCACATTGGCACTTTATTTATATATTACCCTTTTTTACTCCAATTTTTATCACATACACTTTTCTTGTTACTTATTCATATTGTGATACTGCTCTTATTGATCTCTTTGTATGATTTTTTTCTAATATGAAAGTTTAATATATTTTTATTATGTTTTTTGCAGTCAGTCTCTATAATTCATGTCATTTTGTTTTAAGGGAAGTTCCCCTTTAAATTTTCGTGGGTGGAACGCAGGTGCGTTCCACGGCCGCCATGTCCGCTTGTTTCCTGGAGTATGAGGCGGATGTGGGGAGGAGTGGAACGCATGTGCGTTCCACAAGCATCTAAGAGCTTAATCACGTGACCGGACAATACAGGAAGCATCAAAACAGCCCGATCACGTGATCGGACAATACAGGAAGCGAACACCGACCCGGAAGTGATGCGTTCCACTGACGAATTTGTGCGTTCCACGGACGAAAAGGGCGCCAAAATCAAACGTATTAAAGAGGAAAGAGACTGTACACATCAAGTATTCACCAACTGAGGAAGCCTATTAGGCGAAACGCGTCTTGGTGACTTTGGTGACTATATGGACTTTGTTTTATGCTGTTCTTTTATTTCTGGAATAAATTAATTTTTTAGAAGCACCTATTGTTCCTGTTTTATCCTTCTCATCTGCTGGAGTGGGATTTGGATCTCCCTTAAGGATCCTATTGTTATCCAGACCAGAGCCAGGTTATCTTATGGCTCTACTTTTGTGAGTGTGCTATTTAAAGACACAGTGACCTATCTCCATTTTATCAGTTTTACACTATTGTATCTCCCTCTGTTTCTGTTTCAGTTTCATTGTTTTGGCTGTAATATTGAAGAGAGGGAAGTATTTATATTTGCTACATACTGCTCCACCTATTTTTGTTGTATCATAATAGTGTTGGAGTACAGCCCGTCTTCAAGGGTTGCCCCTTTCTGTTTTCCAGCTTTGTATTTCTTCAGGGTCAGCAGCTGCTTGTCATTCTTTCAGAAGCTTGAGATCTGTGGATAGGATCTACATGGTGAGTATAGAAGTTTCTTCAGCGGACACCCTTCTGTCCACTTCCCTTGGTGCACTTGTGGCTTGGTTGGCAGCTTGGTCAGCTGAGTGGTGCTTCTTGTCTTCCAGATTGATCCAAAATCATGTGCCGCACCCAGGGCATATCTTGAGTCAGTGTAGGTATTGGCATGTCTTCCTTCAGGCATTTTGTATGCCACTGAGAAGGCTGTCAATTCAGCGTCTTGAGCAGATGTGGGTGAGGAAAGTGAAGATGCTTGACGTACCTGATCTTCTGTAGCAACAGCAAATCCAGTATGGTACCTTTCCTCTTTATCCGCAAACAGAGTGGAGTCAGGATCTGGTAAAGCTACTGCATGCCCTGTTGAGAGGTGTCTTGTTTCTTCTTTCATCTGTTCAAAGCAACCATGAGGAGCGGCAGAAGAGGTTTCCTCACCTATTTCTGTGTGAGATTGGGGGTATTTGTCTTTCTATTTACAGTTCTCTTGCTGACCCCCCTCTGTAGAGAGCTGATATTGATTTTTAGTGTTTCATGTTTTTTGTTCTAATGAGTCAGGTTCCTTTCATGAGATTTCTGGGGACTTAGTGAAGAAAACATGAGGGACAGCCACCTCCCAGTGATGATACAGGTGTCTTACTTCCATGGGTATCTGGGTCAGGACCGCACTATTTCCTTGAGAGTGCCCAAAACAGGTCTTTCATGATGAAGTGCACCTCCACCAGTCTGAATAATTTTTCGTTAGTGTGGTATTCCCCCCTGGGAAGTGGCGGAAGAGTGGCCAGAGCAACTTTTCTTCAAAATATAATGTTGTCAGGTAGAGGCAGAGTTGTCTATGGGCGGAGGAAATTGATAAGGAATAAGAAGGGAGGAAGCATATAAAGGATATAGATATGGTGGTGGGGAGATGGAGGATGAGTAGTGGATGGAGCGAGAGGGGGAGAAGGTGGAGTAGGAAGGACAGGAGAAGTAGGAAGAGGAGAAGGTGGAGTAGAGGGAGGAGTAGGAGGAGGGGAAGAGGACAAGGTGGAGTAGAGAGAGGAGTAGGAGGAGGAGAAGGTGGAGTAGAGGGAGGAGTAGGAGGAGGAGGGAGGAGTAGAAGGAGGAGAAGGTGGAGTAGGAGGGAGGAGTAGGAGGAGGAGGGAGGAGTAGAAGGAGGAGAAGGTGGAGTAGGAGGGAGGAGTAGGAGGAGGAGGGAGGAGTAAGAGGAGGAGAAGGTGGAGTAGAGGGAGGAGTAGGAGGAGGAGGGAGGAGGAGAAGGTGGAGTAGAGAGAGGAGTAGGAGGAGGAGTAGAGGAGAAGGAGGAGGAGAGAGGAGTAGGAGAAGGTGGAGTAGGAGGAGGAGAAGGTGGAGTAGAGGGAGGAGTAGGAGGAGAAGGGAGGAGTAAGAGCAGGAGGAAGGAGTAGGAGGAGGAGAAGGTGGAGTAGAGAGAGGAGTAGGAGTAGGAGTAGAGGAGAAGGAGGAGGAGAGAGGAGTAGGAGGAGGAGAAGGTGGAGTAGAGGGAGGAGTAGGAGGAGTAGAGGGAGGAGTAGGAGGAGAAGGTGGAGTAGAGGGAGGAGTAGGAGGAGGAGGGAGGAGTAAGAGCAGGAGGAAGGAGTAGGAGGAGGAGAAGGTGGAGTAGAGAGAGGAGTAGGAGGAGGAGTAGAGGAGAAGGAGGAGGAGAGAGGAGTAGGAGGAGGAGAAGGTGGAGTAGAGGGAGGAGTAGGAGGAGAAAGTGGAGTAGAGGGGACTGTAGATGAAGGGGAGGGATCGGTGGAAGAAGTAAGCGGGGGTGGGCAGGTAAGGGAGCAAACAGGTGATGTAGCAGTGGAGGATACATCAGAAATCAAGACTAGGTAGAAATTAGGAGGCAGGTAGGATTCTCTTCCGCTATGGAGGCTGCAAATAGCCCATGTACAATAACTATTAACTGACCCTATGCTTTCCCTAGAGAAAAATAATAAAAGGCTAACATGCTCATCTTGTCTGCACAGGCCTCGAACGCTTTACTCCGTGGGTGTCCCGCAGTGGCTAACCCACTACATCTCCCACACCAGACTTGTGCCCGTGGAGACAGACGCTATCCCTGACTCTCGTTCTTTATTTTATTTATTTATATCTAACATCTCAAAATGTAATTCTTACTTGTATCACAAAAATACATTATCACAATTTTATGTCTCGCAAATGGGATAAAACTTATTCTACTCTTCACTGATAATGTATTTTTAAAACATACAAAATAGACAAATAACATTGTCTTCTGCGAAATAAATGAAAAAGATAATGGAGATTTTGTTAAGCTTTATAAACAGCTATACATTAATTCACCTTTCTTGTTTTCCAGTTTCTGGCTGTTAATGACAATGTACAATGTAATAGAGCAGCAGGAAATGCTAGCAGAATGTTTGGCTGCATAGGGAGAGGTATTAGCAGTAGGAAGAGGGAAGGGCTCATGCCATTGTACAGAACACTGGTGAGACCTCACTTGGAGTATTGTACACAGTACTGGAGACCATATCCTCAGAAGGATATTGATACCTTAGAGAGAGTTCAAAGACGGGCTACTAAACTGGTTCATGGATTGCAGGATAAAACTTACCAGGAAAGGTTAAAGGATCTTAACATGTATAGCTTGGAGGAAAGACGAGACAGGGGAAATATGATAAAAGCATTTTAAATACATAAAGGGAATAAACACAGTAAAGGAGGAGACTATATTTAAAAGAAGAAAACTACCACAACAAGAGGACATAGTCTAAAATTAGAGGGACAAAGGTTTAAAAATAATATCAGGAAGTATTACTTTACTGAGAGGGTAGTGGATGCATGGAATAGCCTTCCAGCTGAAGTGGTAGAGGTTAACACAGTAAAAGAGTTTAAGCATGCGTGGGATAGGCATAAGGCTATCCTAACTATAAGATAATGCCAGGGACTAATGAAAGTATTTAGAAAATTGGGCAGACTAGATGGGCCGAATGGTTCTTATCTGCCGTCACATTCCATGTTTCTATGTAATGCACTTGCTGCTAGTAACAGATCTGGATTCAATACACTATAATGCCCAAAGTCTCAACTTCTATGCATATGCAATAATAAAATATCTGGGCTTACATCAAAAATTATGTTAGTCAGTCTTTAATCTTGGAGGCAAACATTATCCAATAAAGACAGATTTGGAGCACACTCCCCCCTTATCCATTTGTTAATAGTTAGGCTTATAATGTTTACTGGTTCCTTTTCAATTAGATCAAAACATTTTGAGACCAATCCCTAATTGTATTACCATTAAATTGAATTATTGAAACTCTCTAGTTTTTTTTCCCTTTAGTAATTATAACTTTCCTGTTCATAATATGTGGGATTTAAGGAAAACAGCATGTCTTAAGATAGGATGAGCATGATAGGAGTAGGTCTCATGATCCAGGCAGCCATAAGGGCGGAAATGACTTCACTGATATGGTAAGGGCAGAAGTGAGGGCAGGAGTGCTGTCACTTAAGGACAACCTTCTTTTGTACTAGGGGCCATTTTCTTTTAGGGCATTTCTACATTACACTATAGTATTGCCTAATAAAATAAATCAGAGAAGCAACATTCTGTTCGGCAAAATGAAATACTAAACTATGGACAGACTTGACGGATTAAATAAGACAGTTGAAAACAACATACATCTAACAGCCCATAAAGCTGTCTCTAGAAACATATACCTTTAAAATACTAACATGATGCAAAATAAACTCACGGAATGCAACCAATCTCCCCCATTATTAATTCCATTTCTAATTCTTATCGGTAGCTATGCATCTGAATCGCAAGCATGCCACCCCCCTCACTCCCACCCCCGCAAAAACACAAAACACAAAAAACACAAAATACAAAACCCCCACAGCATTTAAGATTGGGGTAGGGTGGGGACCAGGGATGGTGACCGTGGTCAGCTACATTTCGGTCATTACAAAAACAAAGAGTAAGCGCTAAAATAACACAATATGGCAGCAACCCTATAAGGGAGTCCCTCAAAGAACCCTTAAAAATAACGTAGAAAAAAGAGAAAGGTAAGGGCTGCGCCTAGTGAAAAACTAAATAAAAACGTCCAGATAAAATAAGTGCATAAAAAGAGAAAGTCTTATCTCAAAACGTCTGATAGAATCGTGTAATACGATGGTGTTCAGTCCGGGACGATTTTTCTTTATTAGGTTCTCCTTATTAGGTTCTTCCTTGTGTCTCAGCTCATATATGAAAGACAAGAAGAATATATAGGAGGCCAAATAGTGTAGTATGCTAGGCACTGGATGAGATGAAAATTTAGAAATCTTGAATGCAAACTCACAATTAGAGGAGCTAGAACCCGCTCTGGTATAACAGGCGTACAGCGATTTTGATCCCCGCTTATGGGATGTGAAGTAGATATCCTTCGTCTGTAGTATGTTTCCTCGGTCCGTAGTATGGTAGACAAAGATAGGAGCAGGTCAACTGCTCCTATATGATAGCGCTGGTGGTATAATCCCCACCTAGGATTACTTGGAGTCCGATAAAATATGCCAGGTAAAAAATGGATAAGTATTTATAAAAAGATAAATAGTAAAAATATATGCTTTAATTATAAAATACACAAATATTATAACCATACATGTACATGGTTATAATATTTGTGTATTTTATAATTAAAGCATATATTTTTACTATTTATCTTTTTATAAATACTTATCCATTTTTTACCTGGCATATTTTATCGGACTCCAAGTAATCCTAGGTGGGGATTATACCACCAGCACTATCATATAGGAGCAGTTGACCTGCTCCTATCTTTGTCTACCATACTACGGACCGAGGAAACATACTACAGACGAAGGATATCTACTTCACATCCCATAAGCGGGGATCAAAATCGCTGTACGCCTGTTATACCAGAGCGGGTTCTAGCTCCTCTAAATGTGAGTTTGCATTCAAGATTTCTAAATTTTCATCTCATCCAGTGCCTAGCATACTACACTATTTGGCCTCCTATATATTCTTCTTGTCTTTCATATATGAGCTGAGACACAAGGAAGAACCTAATAAGGAGAACCTAATAAAGAAAAATCGTCCCGGACTGAACACCATCGTATTACACGATTCTATCAGACGTTTTGAGATAAGACTCTCTCTTTTTATGCACTTATTTTATCTGGACGTTTTTATTTAGTTTTTCACTAGGCGCAGCCCTTACCTTTCTCACATTTCGGTCATTACTGACGGGATGATGGGAGTGGTCACCTCCTGGACGCCATGACAGGGCTCTGGCTGGGAGAGCCTTCTAGTAACACAATTATTATGATATACATACATTCTTAACCCTTTGTGATCTAGTTCTTCCTCAACCCAACCTTCCTGCTGAATAGCTCTTGCTACTCTGTACCAGGCTTCTGCAGTACGCAGTAAATCATTATCTGTAAGCTTGCCTTTCTTCTCTGTTAATAATCTGCGCCAGCTCTCTGGCTGTAATCTACCACATGAAGGCACAGCAATCTTACACACCTTAGCAATCTTTTCAACTCCTTTAACCATCTCTTCACCCTCTCTGTCCTCAACTAGATCACACGCTAACCAGCCCTTACTGGGCTTTTCTAATCCCTGTCCCATTCCCCCTATAAAAGGCGTCCCAGATATAGAGTAAGGAAGATGAAACAGAGTGTCTACAATGCTCGACTGCCACTTGAGGGTGGGTCCCCAAGTGCGTCTTCCCAAAACGTAGACTAGTCACTTATTCCGCCTACCCGAGGTAGCCACGGATTGGAGCGAGGTGAGAAGTGTGTGACCAATCACTTCTCTCACAAGAGAAATAGGAGGGGAAAGTGTAAATAACACAGGAAGTAGAGTAAAAGTAAAAAGTGAAAGAAGAGACAGACACAGGAGTTTGAATGACTCCCAATTAAGACAACATTTCAATTAAAATACAGTGCATGCATCACAGTTCAAATAAATTCAACAATAATCCCTTTCCTTTACTCATGTGGCCAAAGCCACCTCCCTCAACCTCGTAGTGTCCCCGCTCGGAGAATGACTTCCTCAAGTCTCACTACCAGCGGCCACAGAAAACAGCTAACACCGGCCCGAGATCTGTATGCCTCCCCCGTTACAGCGGTCCAATAAGTGTGACCACCACTATCCTCACCCTCGTAGCGCCCCTACGGACCCACCCGTAAGTCTCACTACCCCGTGGTGATGGAGACAGCAATGCCTGCCCGAATCCAGGTGCCACAAATAAAATTGGAACGCCACCAGCCTCAGCGCTCGAGGCTGGAGGGTGCCACCACTCTGCAAGCAGAGTAACGTGCACAATGAGGCTAGCTAGGCTATCAAAGTGACACCATGGGGAATCCCCAGGAAGCAGTGAGTCTACACCCTTCCACAGACTCCCCCCACCTCTTTTTCCTTACTGCTGCAGCTACCCAGCACCTAAAAGAGGTAAACAGGCAAAAGAAGACCCCCAGGAAAACTTCCACAGGTCCACCCCCTGTTTTCCCCTACAGCCACAGCCACGTGGCTCCTAAAAGGGGTAAACAGGCAACAGAGGACCCCCAGGCAAACACCCACAGGTCCACCCCCCTTTATCCCAAAAGGGGCAAACAGACAAACAAAGGACCCCCAGGCAAACTACCACAGGTCCACCCCCCTTTATCCCAAAAAGGGGTAAACAGACAAACACTCTACCCGGGCACTTTAGCTAAAGACAGACCAATACAAACACACCCAGGCAACAGATAGTCAAAATGCAGGTAAAAAGTATTAACAAATAAGGTATAGGTTCTCTGGGCAAGATATTACCTGTCTTTGATGTCCTCTTGGCAGCAGTCACAGACACTTGGACAGATAAATCAAAGGGGAAAAGAAACATACCGGGGCTGCTGCAGTCTCCACCGTGTATTCCGAGGTGATCAATCTCCTTCCTTCCCCCAGGATTCATCTACCCAGGTCTTCTTGGACGGCTGCCAGATAGGTCATAACCCAAAGCTCCACGTTGGATGCGCCAATTTGACATCGATTATTTTAAGCAAACAAATATGTTTGAATGACTATCTGTTCCTGTCCAAATCTGAGATGATTAAATTGCGTATACGCAGAAGTAAATTCACACTGACACATGGAGTTCAGGTTAAAAAGAACTTCAGAAAATTTAATGGCATCTGGTTAAAAAGCGGGTATGCAGACCCTTTTAAAGGCAACATTACATCATCATAGAATATCAAGATAACAACAAATAAACATCATTAATTGGTCTATGTGCTAAGTGGTAAGTTAAATGCCCTCCCATCTATATTAGTAATTGGCTTAAGGGTTAAGTGGCTAGTGGGGCATCCTCCCATCATGGGATGTCGTCATTTCTGACAGGGATGGGACATAAGATCCAGGCGCCATTGTGTTTAGCACGAGGCTCGCTCGATGGGAGGGGGGATCTGGCAGCCAGCCATTTTGAGTACTTGGCACCGTTTAGCTTCGAGGTTAGTTTCAAGGCTTTTTAGAGAATGGACATTTCATTAGTGCAGTTTCTCGTGGCATACATTGTTATATATTACAGGAACTTGATAATTCCGGTGTTAGTCATATTCTTCTAGAAAATACATTGTCTGTCTAATATTCTAAATGCTGTTAGGAAAATCTGTCATATAATGAAGTTAGATGGAGTTAGTGCAAAAATTTAATAAAGGTTTTTTAATAATTCTACATCAGAGTCACGGCATATCTGGTGAGGAGGGCATCCTTGACTCGCTGGTACTGCAGTATATCCTCTGGGGTGAGAGCCTGAAAGGCTTTGTTCGCCTTGCCGGATAGTTTCCCGGACAGGATAGTGACCCATTGCTCTGGGGGTACTTGATGCAACGAGCACTGTCTCTCAAAATCGGCTAGATAGCCGTCAATCTCATCTTCATTCTCCACAAATGCTTTAAATGCTGTAAATGGTACTTTCCTGGCTGTGTTAGTTGGAGGGGGAGTATGAACTGTCTGTGTAATGGGCTGTTTTGCTCTTACCAGTTCAATGTCATGTCCCCTCTTCTCCCGATTCACCGCTTTCACTTCGAGGAACAGCCGCTCAATCAGCTCTACTGATGTCATTGGGTACAAGGTTAACCTCCTCTGTACAATGCTGATCAGAGCAAGTGGTTCGGTGACTTCCATGGACCGATCCATTTCGTCCAGCTCCAGCAGGTTAGCTATCTGCTCTCTCCGTGGTCTGTTACTGGCACTCCTTCCACGACTCTCCAGTAGATTTTTCAGTGTGGGTCTCTTCAGTCTGGCGTACGGAGACTCCATTCAGCACTTGCTCTGTGGATGAAAGGACCATCCCGCCGCTGCCACCAATGTAACGGCTACCCTAGTAGTGAGAGGGTATTAGCCGTTGGAGACGTCCTTTTTCCCGGCAAGCTGCTGTGTAGTTGTGGAGTTACTTATTTCCATCCACGAGATCCAAGAGAAGAGTCAGGCATAGCTATTAAAAGAGCAAGGTGGTTATGCTGTAAATCCCCTTCCAAGAACGAGACGAGGCTACGTTTTGAAGGGTCAAGAAGAACTACATTTTAGGGGGCGGGGCCTGACAGCCAAGATGGCCGGTCAAACTTTCTGAGAACTCCTGCACCTGCGGGAGTAAACACGACAATTTAGACCGAGATAATAGCCTCAGCAACTCAGGGAGCTCGGAAACCGATGCAGAATCAATCGAGGAACAGGGGGATACCTTTCCTGACCTGGTACACCAAGCGACCACAGCAACCGGCCATACGGCCTACTCTGGAGCTGGGCCTGGAGCCTGGGGGAGGCGGCCGATCCCCCGGCAAGGGACACGCTCACATACAAGAGCCCACAATAGCCCTGCAACCCCCCCCCCTGGACCGGTGGGGGTTATCCCGGTCCCCGCTGGGGACGGTCACCCCCGCAACTCAGCCTGTAGCCCAACGGACCTGAGATGCCCCTGAAACTGCCGCCGCAGTAGCACTCACGCAATTCAGGGTGAGCACTGGGAACCCAAGCGACTACCCCTCAGACCACACTGATTACGCCGCAAGGTTGGACGCGATTTTCAAGGCGTTTTGGGACAAACTCGAGCGGCGCAGACAGCAACATGCTACACTTAAACATGGCACCCGCTTATTACCACTCAAAATGGCCGCTACGAGCAGACCCCGACGCCCGAAGGGACCGCGACACCGGCCAACCCCACACATTAAACTGAGGGCGTGTGCAACCAACCGGAGCAGCAGAACTCCCCTAGGACAGGGAACTCGACTGGACCGAGCACATACCCATTCTGTAGCCCAGCGCCAACGCAGACCCACCTACCCACCTCAGAGAGGCTCTACTACAAGCCGACCCGGCGGAGACCCACCAGCAGCCGCACAGAGGCGGGAACCGACACGGAATACGCTGCAGCCAAACAAGCCTCGGAGAGATCAAATCCGGATCGTTCAACCACGCTGCCTAACATCAAACTGTCAAAACTTGGCATGCCCCGGTGCGGGCAGGGACTCTGCCTTACCGCTACAAGGTATAGGGTGACTGTGGACTGCGATATGGGTGTCACAGGGGGTCCCATCAGCCCTACTCTGCTAGATGTGGACAAACTGTCAGGCTAACTCTTGTTACCTCCTGTCCTCCTTGCACTCTGAGCACAACTAGGTCCCTCAACTGCTTACCTAAAGCCTGGTTATATTTTCTCGGGGACAGCCTGGATATCAGCTGCAACTCACTAAACACCTACAATCACAGCCAAATGTTTTGCCTTTTAAGCTGCAACACCTTGAGTAATTTCATACTTATCCATTTGCCTGCAGGTCTCTGTTAAGCTAGCTTGTACCCAAATGACCCTACCCTCTGGCAGACACTGTCAACACCAAATATGTCCCCGTAGATGTAGCTTACAGTTATTTAATTAATTGTTTGTGTTCTTTCTCTGTAAGACAGCTGAGACATATACGTATACCATCACTATTAATTTACATACGCTTAAAAATGTTTATAACTTGTACCAAACGATAACAAAAGAAAAATTGTGCAGTCTCTTAGTGTCAAATTGTGAATCTTGATGGTCGAAATCTGCGTGCTGTTGTGGCACATAACAAATGCTTGTGGTTTTCATGCACAGAAAAAATAAAGAATTAAAAAAAAAAAAAAAAAAGAAGAACTACATTTTAATGACAGGGAGTCTCCTTTTATGTGATTCTGCCAATGCAAGGGAGACACCCACATAATTAACACAACAACCAATAAAACATAAGGTACATCCCACACATCTCCTCCCCTCAGATAAGCTTGTAACCCAATTAACAGAGACACATTTTTCCCCAAGTTTTGGATGTACCCCAAATACCTGGGGTACAGGCATAAATCCGGTGTCCCCAGATAGCCCTATTCTGGGGGACCAACATATAAAAAAAATAATAATCCCTCTTCCCCAAGGACTAGACAACACAGCCAACTGTCAACTGTGGGGGTCCCAGCTTCAAAAGATGTAACCCCTGTTGACCTCAGCAATAACATCTCTGTAATTTGTGCCTTTTACTACACAAATGACATTAAAGGATAATATTCCAAGGGTGCAACAATAAATTATACACCCTTGCCGTGACAATATGCACACGAAAACAGGTAAGGATCTTCAATTTGTTACAAGAAGTTAGTTGTGAAAGTGTCCATTTCTTCTTGGCGTCTATTTGTTGACTGTTTGTGCTTCATTTTACGGCTTTAGAGCAATATTCCAGAGTGTCAACTTCTGCTGTAGTTCTTTCGGATCTGAAAAGAAATATAAACCTCCATTGTGGAAACGTTGCAGAACTATGGGGAAAAGCCATTTATATCTTAGACCATTAGATCGTAGAATACGGGTTTGGTCAGTGAATTTGATTCTTGCAGTTCTTGTAGCATATGAAATGTCCTGAAAGACCTAAATATTTTTATAGCTGTCCCCCAGTGTTGGGATATCATATTTTTAGTGTAGTAATTTGAAAAGCGTATTAGGATCTCTCTTGGTAGATTCGATTTTCTAGATATTTGATTCTATTGTCAAGCTGTGAATTCTCTGTTTGTAAGGTTTCGTGTTTGGACTGCATTTTATCTAAGATCTCTGCTTGTGTGGATAATGTTGTAGTGACCTGAATAACTTCCTTCTTTAGGTTTTGCGTATTATGATCAAAGTCTTGTTTGATTTTTGCATAGAAGTTCTGAGATGTTTTGATAAGAGATGGGAGGATCACTGATCATGGAGTCGTCATCTTTATTATGCAGTAGAACTCCTTTTAAACTATTTTCATCTCTCTTTTTCCCTTTCACTTTTACCTCCTTCCCCTCTCCACCTTCTTTCCCCTTATTTTTTCTCTTCCCTTTTTTCTTTTAAAAGCCTTGCTTCCAGATGAAGAAATATTTTAGCAGTCTAGAGCAGCTATATTTCTTCTTATATTTCTGCTTTAATTATAGCTCATTCTTGTTTGTTAAGAAAAAGTTTCTTAAGCTGTAGCTTTAAGAGATTCGGAGTTGAGAGTTTCACAAATGTTCAGATGTTCTTAACTCCAATACCCGACTACACTTTAGAAGCATATACTCTTGTTAATATTACAGTTGGTGTACCTTACTGTTTCAGCTGCTTGATGCTAGGATGCTGCTTCCTGAAGCCCAGGGAACCACTAAGTGGAGTGGGCCTTGACCTAGCTAGCAGGCAGGCATATGGATAGGGGCAGTGGCTTATAGCCACATAAATAGCGGTCATTTTAGGGAGAGTCCTTGCAACATGTGGGTGTGGAGCTCTCTCTTTCGTTTTTCAGGATCATGGATGCGGATCAGGATGTTGAGGCCTTTCTTGCTCATGTCCGGGCTGCAGTGACCGTTCATGGGGTAGCTTGGATGCAGGAACATTTTGGCCCCTCCATTGGAGCAGCAGGAGGATCGGGGTTTACAGCATGACGGAATGCACGTCGCTCAAGGCCACCGCAGAGACTAAGTCTAGAGGAGATGTGAAGACCATTCCGGCAAAGATCCCCTTCCCTATTGACTCCCGCAAGTGGAGATGGGAGGGTAAATACTCGTGGCGGTCATGGACAAAATATTAGGTATGTGGCTATGATACCGGAGAAACTGACGGAAGCCAAGCACAGAGAGATGGACACAGGTTTCTTCAGGAAGGAAGAGATTCTTTATTGGATCACTGATAATACAGCATTGGTCACCAAAATACAGCAAGTTCTGAGCCCCGGACAATAGTGCAGGCTCCTTATATAGGCATATAACTCCTCCCATATTAAGCTCCACCCGCACATTCTCTTGACCAATCAATACAAATAAGAATTAACTTCCTGCTTGACCGCATGGCTTGTCCAGCACAATGGAGGAGGGGAATACTACATCCTGTATTCTTGCACATGCTCCGTACACTACTGATCGTATCTTGCCTCGTGCAACCAACTGATCGATACGTCAGCATATGCACGTACACATGCCACGTGGTAATCTCGGCCTACTAAATTTATTTTTTACCGAGATTCCACCACATTCCCCCCTTTGATGCCTCTTGATATTTCACAATTACTTGAGGCATCACTTAACCTTAGTTTGCATACACCGCAAGTTATCCTGAACCAGACCAGACTTATCTTATGATGTGAATCTTCAACACTCATATTCCTGCATTGGTTCTCCCTGATCTAGAGCCTTATATTTATAAATTGCCATTATCTGTGCAGCAGCCTTCCTCTCTGCTATATTTTCTATCAGGCTTTGCACAGACCTAACTACTAAGGGTATAAGACACGGCAGGAGTAGACACAACATTAAAATCAGTAGGACTCCACCTACCACTGCCTTAAGCCCTCCAAACCACTCATACCAGCTACCAAACCAACTACTTGGATTGTACCCTTTCCATACCTGAGTAGGCACATGCGCTAGTTTAACCATATGGCTAGTAAGCTCAGCTATTGCTTGCCCTTCGTCATCTATTTGAAGACAGCAATTGCTCAGGTTAAACTTCCCACATACACCTCCCTCTACTGCCAAAAGGTAATCCAAGGCTAATCTATTTTGGTATACTGCTGTCCTCATCCTGGTATTATGCTTCGCTAGAAGATTGAGCGCTTGTGATGTCTCTTTAGTAATGATCTCAACCACCGCCTGTAATCTTATAATACGGTTGAGCATATAAATTGGGGTTCTATAACCAAAGGTACCGTCCTCTGCCCACGTGGCTGGCCCATAATAATCTATAATACGCTGGGGAGGCCATTCATTATCTTCCCAGGCGCCTATCTCTATGGGTCCCCTTTTCTTCCTATGATTCACATCATACACTTTAACACCTAAAGTCTCACCTGTTTCGATAGGTAACAAGAAGAAGGATGGTTTGAGCATACCCAACACACATGCCCCTTCCCAGTCCTGTGGCAACTCCGAATAGGCTTTCTTACCACAGATCCAGTACAAATTTGCTGGGGCTCTCCAGTTAGATGTGATGGATAGGTCAAACCACACATCCTTTAAATTGGCGTATCTAGCAAACGGGTTAGATGGTTCTGAGACATTTGAAGCCGACCACCAAGTTGTATTCTTTGTATCATCATCATAAGCTTTTTGCCCTAGACAAGTTAATTCTCCTACAGAAGTATTATACATCATTCCTTTCCTTGCTATGCAAACATAACCTATGATGGAGGTCTTTAATCTCCACTCAGATTTACCTCTAACACTCATATGATAATCGGCTTGTGTAGATATTAATTGGTCAACTGCCTCAGAACCGGACATTACCTCCTTTGCTTCCCAAGGCCATTGGTCTCCCATGTTAGTACCTCCACACACATAGCAGTTGGTAACATTAAGACTACCGGCAATACTTTCGGCTAAATCAATAAACAGGTTTTTAGCATTATGGGGGATCTTATTATCTATGCTCATCTCTTCATAAAAGGAATGGTATACTTGATGAGTCTGGGAGGATACCGTATCAGTCTCTATCCCTATAAACAATACTGTCCCAGGATCTAAACCCGTCCCATATATTTGAAACCCAAATAAATTACCATATTTATCTAAGAACTTGTCGGGGTTATTTATAAGTATATGGACTGGATTGCATTCCATAGACTTACAGTATGGGCTGGTAGGCAACTTAGTCACAATCATGTCCTTGTCTACTGTCTGTCCCCAGGTTGCCCACCCCACACAAGACCAATATGGGCAAAAGTTATAATCTCTATTTGGGCATCTAGGACTCACATATTTATTTTTACTACTGGGACAAATATATTTATCGTTAGACCCATACGTCCTCTCCCATCTAAGATCCCCACATACATTCCACGGCTTTCTACCACTTGATATCGCCTTACACGCATCAAATAGCAGAACACCCGAAGAATGTACGGATTCTAATACCGTCTTATTAATTAGGGTCCCCTGAGGATCTCCATTCCTGAGAGTCAACCAAATTGTACGAGGTTGATACTCTGGACTGAAGCACTTAGGTTCTCCTACTCCTAAATGGCACACACTATATTCTATATTTAGGTATCTACATCTTGATACATCTCCTTTACACTCGTATTGTGAATGCCAAATTAGGGTTTGGGAAATATGGTTACCTGTTCTTGTAGTCTTAATGCATACCTCACAGCTAGGAGTGTCGGTACCTCTACCTTCCTGAATATAAAAATACACATAAATAAACATTATCATAAACACATCTTTCGTCGTCATCCTCAGTCTTCGTCCGTGCGAAGGCACCTCAGCTTCCAGGATGTAAGGGCTGCAGGGAATGGAGTTCTGCTCGTCTTCACAGGGGTCCCTTCGAGACTTTTCCTGGCTTATATACTATACGTCGGTGAGCGGACAGGCTTTATTATGGCCTTCTCACTCACTTACCAAATCTCTGAAACAATAAAATTTGTAATCCACAAGGTTCCTCGTCACTCCGACTGAGTCGTGCGCTTTAACCGGATCTTGCAGGGATTCTATGGATCTGCTGTAACTTGCCAAGAATCGACTGCTGCTGGTTTAACCCTGGAGTGATGTATCCACGGAGTCACTTCAGCTACTTTTATCGCTGTAGGGGTAGACAAAAGAACAACATAAGGACCTCTCCACTTGGGCCCTAACGGTACATTATTCCACTCTTTAATCCACACTTGGTCTCCTGGGTGGTAACTATGAACTGGGGGATAAATATTCACAGGTAATCTATCTTGTACCCATTTCTGTACCTCCTCCATAGTCTTACCCAACTCTACAACCTGCTGCCGGGTAATTCCTTCTCCCAACTGACTCAAATCCCCCCTTAAGTTACCAAGTACGGGAGGTGGTCGCCCATACATGATTTCAAAAGGAGAGAGGCCCATCCTTCTGGTAGGTGTACTGCGGATTCGCAATAGAGCTATGGGCAAGAGAACGTTCCACTTAAGTTGGGTTTCCTGACACATTTTAGCCAACTGATTCTTAATAGTTCTATTCATTCTCTCTACCTTACCAGAACTCTGGGGTCTATATGCCGTATGAAGCCTCCACCTTATACCAAGCATATGAGTCAGTTGTTGTAGGCACTGATGAACAAAAGCTGGACCATTGTCCGATCCTATAGAGCAGGGTAGTCCATATCGGGGTATTATTTCTCGTAGCAGGAATCTCAGAACTTCTCCTGCTTTCTCTGTACGAGTAGGACATGCTTCTACCCAGCCTGAATAGGTACACACAACCACCAGCAGGTAGCGATGTCCACCAGATTTAGGCATCACTGTATAGTCAATTTGTAAATCGGACATGGGGAGTCCCCCCATAAACTGGACTCCTGGTGGCTTTACTGGTCCTTGCCTTGCATTATTTTTAGCACAGGTTACACATCTTCGTACAATGGCCTGAGTCAAGTTGGACAATCTTGGTATGTAGAAATGTTTTCTGAGAGATTCTTCTGTGCTGTCTCTCCCAGAATGTGTCCCGTTGTGATAGTTTTGGACAATTTCTACCGCTAGTGATGCTGGAATGACTATTCTTCCATCTTCTAACTGATACCATTTGTTCTCCAAATACTTTCCAGGTTCAGTCTTTAACCACTCCTCTTCTTGAGCTGTATAAACTGGAGTCCATTGAGACAGTGGAGTTGGTATAAGAGCAGCTATATGCCCCACATACTCCTGTCTTCCCGATTCAGCGGCACGCTTAGCTGTACTGTCTGCCATCCGATTTCCTTTGGTTACATCACCATCTCCTCTCAGATGCGCTCGACAATGTATAATACCGACTTCTCTCGGCTCCCACACTGCTTCCAATAGTTGTAGGATTTCAGCTGCATACTTGATTTCTTTGCCTTCTGAATTCAATAATCCTCTTTCTTTATACAAAGCTCTGTGGGCATGAGTGGTTAAAAACGCATACTTGGAGTCCGTGTAGATGTTCACTCTTAAACCTTCAGCCAATTGTAACGCTCGTGTCAGTGCTATCAATTCTGCCTTTTGTGCTGATGTTCCTTTTGCCAGTGGCCGAGCTTCTATCACCTTGTCTATTGTTGTTACTGCATATCCTGCATAGCGGATCCCTTCTTTCACATAACTACTGCCGTCGGTGTAATATTGAACATCGGGGTTCTGGATGGGAAAATCACGAAGATCGGGTCTACTTGAAAATACTTCATCCATTACTTCCAAACAATCATGTTGACTTTCAGTAGGTTGTGGCAAAAGGGTAGCTGGATTTAAGGTGTTTACAGTCTCTAAATGCACTTTTGGGTTTTCACACAACATTGCTTGATACTTGGTCATACGGCTGTTACTAAACCAATGATTTCCTTTGTAATCCAACAACGTCTGTACTGCATGTGGGACTCGTACATAAAGTTCTTGACCCAGAGTGAGTTTATCGGCTTCAGCTACTAGCAGGGCGGCTGCAGCTACGGCTCTTAGACAAGGTGGAAGTCCGCTGGCCACTGCGTCCAGTTGCTTAGACATGTAGGCGACAGGTCTTTGCCATGATCCCAAGTACTGTGTCAATACTCCCACAGCCATTCTTCTTTGCTCATGTACATATAGGTAGAATGGTCATGTGTGATCAGGTAGACCTAATGCTGGGGCACTCATCAAAGCCTTCTTCACATCTTCAAATGCCGTTTGCTGTTCTTGAGTCCATAAGAAGGGGTCGTGCTCTGTACCTTTGATAGCTGCATACAGAGGTTTTGCCAGTATCGCGTAGCTGGGAATCCATATCCTACAGAAGCCTGCTGCCCCCAAGAATTCTCGCACTTGTCTTCTATTCTTGGGTATCGGTATTTGGCACACAGCTTCTTTTCTCTCTGGCCCCATAATTCTTTGACCTTCAGAGATATGGAATCCCAGATATTTGACAGTTGGCAAACACAACTGAGCCTTCTTTCTAGACACCTTGTATCCTGCCTTCCAGAGAATGTGTAGTAAATCGTGCGTTGCTTGCTGACATATTTCCTTTGTAACTGCTGCTATCAACAAGTCATCTACATATTGTAACAATACACACTCTCCTGGGATGGACTCGAAATCCAGTAGATCTTGACTTAGAGCTGAACCAAATAGGGTAGGTGAATTTTTAAACCCTTGGGGCAGTCTTGTCCAGGTCATTTGGCGTTTTGAGCCCGTTACAGCGTTTTCCCATTGGAAAGCGAAGATACATTGACTTTCTGCGGCAATTCGGAGGCAAAAGAAGGCATCTTTGAGGTCTAGGACTGTAAAGTAAGTAGCCCCGCCCGGAATTAAAGCAAGCAGGTTATATGGATTGGGCACAACTGGATGTATACTAACAACCGCATCATTGACTGCTCTCAAGTCCTGCACAGGTCGATACTCATCTGTACCGGGCTTTTGAACAGGCAGCAATGGGGTGTTCCAGGGGGAAGTACAGAATTTTAGGATACCATACCGTATGAACTTATCCAGATAAGATTGGATGTTCTTCTTAGCCTTCTGCGGGATGTGATATTGTCTTAGGCTCACTGGATAAACCCCAAGTTTTAGTTCGATTTTAATAGGTGGAATATTGCGGGCCAGTCCTGGTGGGTTGTTCTCTGCCCAAACTCCTGGTATGTTGAATAAGGATTCATCACTCCTAGGGTTTTGGCTAGTCAACGCTGTATAAAGTCGCCACTCTTCTTCCTTTGGTACGGATAATGTCATAATACCTGAAGGTCCATTAAACTTTAAGGATGTTGTTCCATTTGGTAGGAACGTAATCTGCGCTTGTAACTTAGATAGCATATCACGTCCCAGCAATTGGACTGGACATTCAGGCATATAAAGGAATTGATGTTTTACTACGTGGCCTCCCAATGTACAGAGTCGACTTTTAAGAACCGGTTTTGCAGCACTTCTTCCAGTTGCTCCTATTACAGTAATAGTTCTTCCAGATGGAGGAGCAACTAGGTCAGTCACCACCGAATGTTCAGCACCAGTGTCGATCATGAACGCACTCCTTTTTCCCCCTATTGATACATCGACCATAGGCTCCGCTCGACCAAGGGGGATGGAGCCCGGTCGGTATCAATAGTCCTCCATGACCGTGTCAGCCAATCCTACAAAGTCCCTACCTTCTCTATCGCGGGACCTTTGCGCTGCTGGATAGTACCTATCTTCCCTTACACTTCCTCTGTTCCCATTACTCCCTCTATTACCATTGCTCCCTCCGGGGCCTCCTCTACCTCTCACTCTGCCTCTAAAGTTTCCATAACCTGTCCTAGGTCTGTCTCTCTCATACTGTTCTCTTCGCGGACACTCATTTCTCCAATGCCCTTCTTCCCTACAGTACGCGCACTGATTTCTACTCAGAGGTTCCTCATTCCACTTACTATCGCCTCTATCTGGGCCCCGTCTATCTACGCCTGCGATCGCTACCGCTAACATATCAGCCTTTCTACGCATCTTGCGCTCTTCCTCTTTCTTCGTCTCTGTTTCCCTGTTCATGTACACTTTATTCGCTACCTCCATTAGTTGGGTGATAGACATACCTGCAAACCCTTCTAACTTCTGTAGCTTGCGCTTAATATCTCCGTAAGCTTGGCTGACAAAGGCGGAGTTCACCATTCGGGAATTATCTGCGTCTTCCGGATTAAAGGGGGTATACAAGCGGTATGCCTCCAATAATCGGTCATAAAAGACACTGGGCGCTTCATCACTTTTCTGAATCACCTCAACTGTCTTCGACATATTAATGGCTTTCTTCCCTCCGGCTTTCATGCCAGCAATTATAGCGTCTCTATAGGCTCTGAGTTGAACCATATCTGCGCCATTTACATTCCAGTCGGGATCGGTATTAGGGTAATGTGTTGCGGCCCATGCTGCTGGATTGGCTTGATTCAAAGCACGGGCTCTATCCTCTAGCGCTTTAATGGCCGCTTGATTAATCCTTGTCCTTTCCTCATTATTGAACAATGTCATTAATAACTGCTGGCAATCAGCCCATGTCGGGTTATGTGTCTGAACTATCGAGGTGAACAGATCGGTCATAGCTTGTGGTTTCTCAGTGTACGAGGAATTGTGGGTCTTCCAATTCAAGAGATCGGTAGTCGTGAACGGGACATATACGAAGACTGGGTCAGCATGTGCCATTTGACCTGCGGCATCGATATAGGCTGACCCAGGATTCAGACGAAGAGGCATCTGATAATGTTTTAATTGTTGGGTACCGGTCAGTTGTCGGGTTAGTATGGGGCTACGTGGAGGGGCGTCAGTTAGAGGTTCCAGTCGGGGGGAAATAGGGCATGAGGATGTGGGAGCTTGATTTTGGGAAAAGTTAGTAAATAGAATACTCCCAGCCGAGCTAGAAGAAGCTTGACCGGAAGTTTGAAGTGGCGCCAAATCAGGATATTTAGATCTAACGGGGGTTGGTTCTGGTTCCGGAAGGGGAGGTTTAATACGAGGGGGGGTGGATTCTGTACTAGAGGAGGAAGCGGAAGTGGATGAGGGCAATGAGGGGAGGGGTATAGAACTTCCTGCATTCGCGTTACCTCTTCCTGTAGGGAAGTAAGGGGGCGGCAAAGGGATCTCGGACTCAGGGGGCGTGTCCAAAATGGGCCTAACCACAGTCCTAGTGGACAAACAAGTCCTGGCCACCATGAGAAGACATTGCTTCTCGTGGCATATCTGAATCCATTTTGGCGAGTCGTTTACGGCCTGTCTCCAACAATCAATATATGGAAACTGTCCGTAAAGTTCAGGCCTACCTGACACAGCCACGTGTACACGCTGTATCAGGGTTGGATCCAAACTACCACGTGGCGACCATGCCGCAACCAAAATAGGCCACTCCCTAGTGCACAAAGTGACCAAACGTACAGGAGACATTTTAACCCCAAAATCACATGTTTTGAATACCTTTTTAAAATTCTTTACCATACAACCGAAGGGATCCGGAATCGTTGACTCCGACGCGCCCATACTTATCAATGGAACGTCGTTGACAACGAATACTATGCACGCGTACTATTCAACAGTCACACCCGTTTCCTCTGGCAACAGCACCACGTGGTACGGTTGCCAAGTGAAACGTACACAATAACACAATAAACACTCAGGGAATTCCTGTACACACACAGCTGTTACACCAGTCACTAGATAATCAATATTATGCCCTTTGGCGAAACTATACAGTCACCCACGCTATAATTCTCTATATATGCATTACCCGTCTATAACACACCCCAGTAACATCGTCTTTTACAAATAGCGGTTACAGTACGGTTAGCATAGGTCAAAGCACAATTTAAGGTCACAATACAATTATTAGTGGTTATGGTGTTAAACATGCAATGGACGACAGTGATTAGTACTTATATACAGTGTCAGTAAATATACAGGGTTATGGTACCGTGCACTATGATACAGCAAAACACTATATTAACACTCTCGCTAGACGGCTGAGCTCGCGCTATCTAACAAGATATACACTTTACTAACAATCTTTAACACATTTACAATCCCAACTAAACTATTGGCCAGTACCTTGAATGGACTACCTAAAACTATCTACATCCGTTTTGGTTAGCCACACTGCCCAAGCACCACATATAGCGAGCTAGAGGACCGAATTTACACAGACGCCTCTTAGTCGATTACTATCAAAAATCTAGTGGGTTCCAAATTTACACGCCTTCCCACTTAGCCAAGATAGGTTGAGAGCTAGCGAACCGAATTTACACAGACGCCGCTTAGTCTCCCGGTCCCTCCGACCTAGCGAACAAAATATACACCCTAGAACGCTAGTCTAGACAAGACACCGGTGTCCGGCTAGGGCTATTTACACCAGAACCCCGCCTGACTAACCAAATCAAACGGTCTTACTAAAGAGCGTTCGATTGAGCGGTGCGCCTTCGCTCCTTCCCTCCGACAGAGGGGGCAGATTCCATACACAATTCAAACCCCTTATGGGCCTACCGCACAATCGGTATACCCCTAGTGGGTCTGCCGTCTAAAACAGCAGTTGTCTTACCTCCTCGTTCCTGAACCTGAGTTCACACTCATCGACGGGGACACCCCAGCACTTCTTACGTAGAGGCCGATGATCTCTTGGACAACAGACCAGTGGCGCCGAGACGAAGGGAGGTCCACGCAGAAGTTCAGGGGTGCAGCCGTAGAGAACGTGGGCAAAGATAGACCGTCTCACGCCTCTGCCTCTCAGCTACCGTTGAACGATGAGCTTCCCGGCCAATGCACCAAATGATACCGGAGAAACTGACGGAAGCCAAGCACAGAGAGATGGACACAGGTTTCTTCAGGAAGGAAGAGATTCTTTATTGGATCACCGATCGGGACTCAGAGGGACTAATGTCACCAAAATACAGCAAGTTCTGAGCCCCGGACAATAGTGCAGGCTCCTTATATAGGCATATAACTCCTCCCATATTAAGCTCCACCCGCACATTCTCTTGACCAATCAATACAAATAAGAATTAACTTCCTGCTTGACCGCATGGCTTGTCCAGCACAATGGAGGAGGGGAATACTACATCCTGTATTCTTGCACATGCTCCGTACACTACTGATCGTATCTTGCCTCGTGCAACCAACTGATCGATACGTCAGCATATGCACGTACACATGCCACGTGGTAATCTCGGCCTACTAAATTTATTTTTACCGAGATTCCACCACAGCTAGTTTGTCGCGACACCACACTTTACATTGGTCAAAAAAAGCCATGGATTCCAGCAGCAGGAAGTTCCCAGCCATCAGGGAGCGCACCTGGGAATAAGAAGGCACAGAAAAAGCGGACAGTGGGCCCACTCTTCCATGGAGGTGCTACTGGGAGACAACTACAGGATGCAGAGCACACATTAATTGGTGAGTTGGCCTCCAGGGTCTACATGAACTCTAAAGACACAGTTTGGAGCACGTCCAGGCTTGTCCCAGGGTACTACAGTTTCACCACAGCGGATTCCCCCCATACCCCATACTGTGCAGCAGCCTCAGGTTTCAGGTCGGGGCTGTCAGGATCGGGACAGGGATCCAACACGCAGAGTACAAACAGTAGCCAGATACGTATACCGGACCTTAGAATGGCCGGACTAACGTAAGTAGTACAGTATAGAATGGTCAAAGACAAGCCGAGGTCGAGGGTAACAGAAGACAGGTAAGCGAGAGACAAGCCGAATCAAGGGTAACAGAGATAAGCAGAGTAAGGTAAACAAGCCGGGTCAAAACCAAAAGGGATAATAAAATACACAAGCACTGAGTGACTAGAACAAGCTAGAACCATGACAGGGCAATAAGCTAATGAAAGAAGCTCTGTTAAATACCCTGTTCAGAGCAGTAACCACGCCTCCGAGGCCTCCTGATTGGTCCTGCAGCAATTGAGTGACAGGTCGTTCCGGAGGAGTGTCCTGATGACAACTTCCTGCCTAGATGCTGTAAAAGGCAGTCACTCCCTCGCGGCCGGCCTTGCATGACCGGATAGACCGTGGGGAAGGGTGCCATCAGGCCGTCTGGATGGAGGAACAGCTAAGTCTCTACCTCTTTCGGAGGTAGAGACCACAGGTACCCTGACAGTACTCCCCCTCTCAGATACGCCCACCGGGCGGAATACACCAGGGCGAGAAGGGAATCGAGAGTGAAACGCCCTGCGGAGACGGGGAGCATGCACCTCCTCCTGAGGTACCCAACTTCTCTCCTCAGGACCATAACCCTTCCAATCGACCAGATATTGCAGTTTCCCCCGGGAGATTCGAGAATCAACGATGGAATTGACCTCATACTCCTCCTGACCCTCCACCTGAACTGAGCGGGGAGGGGCGATCGTGGAGGAGAACCTGTTACATATTAATGGTTTTAGCAAGGAAACATGAAATGAATTAGGAATGCGTAAGGCATTAGGCAACGCTAAACGATACGCAACTGGGTTAATTTGAGACAGTACCCTGTAAGGTCCAATATATCGAGGAGCAAACTTCATGGACGGCACTTTTAACCGAATGTTTCTAGTACTTAACCATACTCTATCGCCTGGAACAAACACCGGTGCTGCCCTTCTACGTTTGTCAGCGTGTTTTTTAACCAGCGTAGAATTGTGCAGAAGGATTTGTCGAGTTTGATCCCACAACTCTCTTAAATTGGCAACATGAACATCCACCGACGGTATCCCTTGAGAAGAAGACTCCGAAGGAAGGATGGAAGGATGAAAGCCATAATTCAAGAAAAAAGTGCTAGAATGCGTCGAATCACAAATGAGATTGTTATGTGCAAACTCCGCCCAAGGAATCAAACCGACCCAATCGTCCTGGCGTTCTGAAACGAAACAACGTAAATATTGTTCAACTTTTTGGTTAGTGCGTTCAGCAGCTCCATTGGACTGAGGATGATAGGCAGAGGAGAAATTCAATTTGATGCCTAGTTGGGAGCAGAATGATCTCCAAAAACGGGAAACAAATTGGGAGCCTCTGTCAGAGACAATCTGGGAAGGTATCCCATGCAAACGGAAAATCTCCCTGGCGAATATCTCCGCTAATTCGGGCGAAGATGGGAGTTTAGGTAAGGGAATGAAGTGAGCCATTTTAGTAAATCTGTCTACCACAGTGAGGATGACAGTCTGCTTTTTAGAGATAGGCAAATCAACAATGAAGTCCATTGCCAGGCAGGACCAAGGCTTTTCAGGAACCTCTAAAGGGTGTAGAAATCCGCATGGAAGCGAATGGGGTAGCTTGGTCTTGGTACAAACTTCACATGCCCCGATGAATTCTTTAATATCCTTGCGTAAGTCAGGCCACCAAAAATCTTTAGAGACCAGCGCATAAGTCTTGCGGATGCCAGGATGCCCAGCTACCTTACTGTTATGGAGACAGCGTAGCACCTCCAGTTGGAGAGCGGCAGGAACGAAGTGTCGATCCCCAGGGGTCTGTTTGGGTGCCAAATGCTGAAACTTCATGATCTCAGAAAGCAATGGAGAGTGAATCCTGAGATTCATGTTCGCGATGATATTCCCCTTAGGAACTATGGAGGACAGAAGTGGTTCAGTTATAGTGGATGGTTCATATTGACGAGACAATGCATCGGCTTTAGAGTTCTTAGAACCAGGTCTATACGTAAGTACATAATTAAAGTGAGTGAGGAACAAGGCCCAGCGAGCCTGCCTGGCGGACAAGCGCTTCGCCTCCCCAATATAAGACAAGTTCTTATGATCCGTTAGAATAGTAACAGGGTGTAGTGTCCCTTCCAGTAAATGTCTCCACTCCTTTAAAGCCTTAATGACCGCTAACAATTCCCTCTCCCCGATGTCATATCTGCTCTCAGGCCCAGAAATTTTTTTAGAGAAGAAACCACAAGGGTGTAACGGTTTATCCACCCCTAACCTTTGGGACAGAACAGCCCCAACTCCTGTCTCAGAAGCATCGACCTCGAGCAAGAAAGGCAGAGTCGTCTCAGGATGAACTAGAATGGGAGCTGAGGCAAAAAGTTCCTTGAGAGTCTTAAAAGCACCAAGAGCTTCCTCAGACCAGAACTTAGTATCAGCCCCTTGTTTGGTCATATTGGTAATAGGCGCAATGATAGAGGAGTAACCCTTAATGAAGCGCCTTGAGTCCTTTGGGCAAAGGCCAGTCTAAAATAGATTGGAGTTTACCAGGATCCATTTTAAAACCTTCCCCAGAAATCACGTACCCAAGAAAGTCTTCCTGAGCTTGATCAAAACTGCACTTCTCCAATTTGCAGTATAGACCATGTTGCAGAAGTTTGTGTAACACCTTTCTGACCTGTCTATGGTGAGTCTCAATCTCCTTAGAGTGTATTAGTATGTCGTCCAGGTAAACAATAACACAATTATGCTGAAACTCCCTAAGTACCTCATTAATCAAATCTTGAAATACTGCAGGAGCATTGCATACTCCAAATGGCATAACAGTGTATTTGTAATGGCCATACCGGGTATTGAATGCCGTCATCCACTCGTGACCTTGCTGGATTCTCACCAAATTGTAAGCCCCTCTGAGATCTAACTTGGTGAAGATTTTGGAGCCCTTAAGACGATCAAATAACTCGGTAATCAGTGGGATAGGATAGGCATTTCTGACAGTTATTTTATTCAAGCCTCGGTAATCGATACAAGGTCTCAGCGTGCCATCCTTCTTCTTAATGAAAAAGAACCCCGCCCCGGCCGGAGAAGAAGACCTCCTGATAAATCCCTTTTCTAAATTCTCCTGAATATACTCCTCTAGAACCGAGTTTTCCTGAACAGACAAAGGATATACATGGCCCCTCGGAGGCATAGTCCCGGGTAGAAGCTTAATTTTACAGTCAAATGACCTGTGTGGCGGCAAAGAATCGGCATTCTTCTTGTCAAACACTGCCCTTAAGTCTAGGTAAAGGTCTGGTATTTGTCTCTCTGTGGACTGAGTAGGATTCTCCTGTATGTTAATATTAGCTAATGGAGAAACCTTGCACAGACACCGATCCTGGCAGCCCTGGCCCCACGAGAGTATCTCCCCTAACTCCCAATCGATAATAGGGTTATGTTCTTTCAACCATGGGTACCCCAGAACTATGGGAACGGAAGGAGACGAAATGAGCAGAAGAGATAAATTCTCCACGTGTAGGACACCAACACCTAACTCAATGGGTATGGTCTCACGAAAGATAACAGGATCTAGTAGTGGTCTACCATCTATGGCCTCAACGGCCAAGGGTGTCTCCCTTAGCTGGGATGGGAAATTGTTTTTACTAGCAAAGGCTTGGTCGATAAAATTCTCAGCAGCACCGGAATCTATCAAAGCCATAGCCCTTACTACTTCCCTCCCGCAAGTTAAGGAAACTGGTAGCAGAAGCCTGTGATCTTTATAATTAGGAGTAGAGGACAAAATAGAAACACCCAAGGCCTGTCCTCTAGAGAGACTTAGGTGCGAGCGTTTCCCGGGCGGTTAGAACAGTTCGAGAGTAAATGACCCTTAGCTCCACAATACATACACAAACTTTCTCTTCTCCTGTACTGTCTTTCCTCCTCAGAGAGGCGGGCAGTGGCGGCTCTAGACTTCGCGAGGCCTTAGGCGAGATTCATACATGAGGCCCCCCACTAACACCATTATTGAAAAAATAGCAGTTGATTTGTGTGTATAAGAAGCTGTAGATATATTGAAGAGGGAGCTTGCAGCACTGGATATAGAGAGCTAGTCTATGTATACATTGTTGCATTGTCTACCTCTGTGTGCCTGAGAATGTGTGTCTGGCAGGGAGTATCCTTGTATATGTATGTATGTTTCTCTGAGCTTGTGTATGTTTGTGTACTGCCTGTGGCCTTTGGCACTGAGTTTAAGGCGGAGCTATTTCATGACAGTGTGTATAATTATTGCCTTCAGGGGGTGACGGGGTGAGTAAAGGGGTAACTGTGGCAGGTTGAGTGTAAAAGAGCAGGAGGGTGCCAAAGTGTATGGAGGTGGGTGCCAGAGTGTTGAAGGTTGACAGTGAGAATGAAGGGAGGTGCCCGAGTGCGGAGAGTGGTGCCCGTGTGCGGAGGGAGAGACCGTGTGTATGGAGGGTTGTCAGTGTGCCTAGAGAGTGGTGACAGAGTGTGTGGGGGAAATGACATAGTGTGAGGGGTGGTGACAGTGTGAGAGGGTTACTTTAGTAAAGGAATGTGACAGAGTGAGAGGGGTTGACAGAGTGAGAGGGAGGGTGACATAGTGAAGGTGGGTAACAGAGTAAGAGGGGGGTGTCAGAGTAAGAGGGTGGGTGACAGAATAAGAGGGTGGGTGACTTAGTGTGAGGGGGTGAAAGTGTGAGGTGGGGTGACAGTGTGTGGGGAGCGACAGGGTGAGGTGACAGAGTACGGGTGGGTGACAGTGTGGGGGGGGTCACAGGGTGGGTGACAGAGTAAGAGGGGGTGACAGGAGGGTGACCTAGTGTGTGAGGGGGGAGACCTAGTGTGAGAGGGAGGGTGACATTGTGTAGGGGGGTGACAGTGGGAAGGGGTGGCATAATGTGAGAGGTGAGAGACCTAGTGTGTGAGGGAGACCTACTGTGAGAGGGGGGAGACCTAGTGTGAGAGGGAGGGTGACATTGTGTAGGGGGTAACAGAGTAAGAGGGGGTGACATTAGTGTGAGAGGGGGTGACAGAGTGAAAGGGGGGGGTGACAGAATGTGAGGTGGGGTGACATAGTGTTAAGGGCTGACAGTGTGAGGTGGGGTGACTGTGTGGTGGGGTGACAGTGTGTGGTGGGGTGACATAATGTGAGGTGGGGTGACATAATGTGAGGTGGGGTGACTTGGGGAGAGGGGGTGACAGTGTTAGGGGCTGACAATTTGAGGTGGCGTGACATGGTGAGAGGGGATGACATAGTGTTCGGGGCTGACAATGTGAGGTGGGGTGACAGGCTGAGAGGGGGTGACATATTGTTTGGGGAGTGGCAGGGTGAGGTGACAGAGTAAAGGGGGTGATCTAGTGTGGGGGGTCACAGGGTGGGTGACAGAGTAAGAGGTGGGGTGACAGGGTGAGGGGTGAGGGGGGTGACAGGGAGGTAACAGGGTGAGGGGGTGACAAGGTAAGAGGGGGTGAGAGGGAGGTGACAGGTGGAGTGGCATGGTGAGAATGGGTGAGGCAGGTGACAGGTGGGGTGGCAGGGTGAGAGGGTGTGACAGGTGGGGTGACAGATGGGTTTGCTGGGTGATAGGTGGGGTGGCAGGGTGAGGGGTGACAGGGTGAGGGAGGCGACAGGGTGAGGGGGGTGGCAGGTGGGGTGGTTGCAGGGTGAGGGGTGTGACAGGGTGAGGGGGGTGACAAGTGGGGTGGTAGAGTGAGGTGGGGTGACAGGATGAGGTGACAGCATAAGGGGGTGACAGTGGGGGGTCACAGGGTGGGTGACAGAGTAAGAGGGGGTGACATGGTGAGAGGAGGTGACAGTGGGGTGGCATGGTGAGAGGGGGTGACAGGGTGAGGGGGTGACAAAGTGAGGGGGTGGCAGGGTGAAGGGGTGACAAAGTGAGGGGGTGACAGGTGGGGTGGCAGGGTGAGAGAGGAGTGACAGGTGGGTGGCAGGGGGAGGGAGGTGACAGTGTGAGGTGGTGTGACTGGGTTAGGAGGGTGGCAGGTAGGGTGGCTGGGTGGGGAGAGTGACAGGTGGGGTGGCTGAGTGAGGGGGTGACAGGTGGGGTGGCTGGGTGACAGATGGGGTGACTGGGTGAGGGGGTGGCAGATGTTGCAACAGGGTGAGGGGGTGGCAGGGTGGCAGATGGGGTGGCAGGGTGAGGGGGTGATAGATGAGGTGGCTGAGTGAGGGGGGTGACAGGGTTACAGATGGGGTGACTGGGTGAGAGGGTCGCAGATGGGGTGACAGGGTGAGGGGGTGGCAGATGGGGTGACAGGTGGGGTGGTTGCAGGGTGAGTGGTGTGACAGGGTGAGGGGGGTGACAGGTGGGGTGGTAGGGTGAGGGGGGTGACAGGGTGAGGTGACAGCGTAAGGGGGGTGACAGTGGGGGGGTCACAGGGTGGGTGACAGAGTAAGAGGGGGTGACATGGTGAGAGGAGGTAACAGGGGTTTGGCATGGTGAGAGGGGGTGACAGGGGGGTGGCAGGGTGAGGGGGTGACAAAGTGAGGGGGTGACAGGTGGGGTGGCAGTGTGAGGGGGTGACAAAGTGAGGGGGTGACAGGTGGGTGGCAGGGGGAGGGAGTTAACAGTGTGAGGTGGTGTGACTGGTTTAGGAGGGTGACAGGTGGGGTGGCTGGGTGGGGAGAGTGACAAGTGGGGTGACAGGTGGGGTGGCTGAGTGAGGGGGGGTGACAGGTGGGGTGTCTGGGTGACAGATGGGGTGACTGGGTGAGGGATGTGGCAGATGGGGCGACGGGGTGAAGGGGTGGCAGATGGGGTGACAGGGTGAGAGGGTGATGGGGGGGTGACAGGTGGGGTGGCTGGGTTACAGATGGGGTGACTGGGTGAGGGGGTGGCAGATGGGGTGACAGGGTGACAGGTGGGGTGGCAGGGTGAGGGGGTGGCAGATGGGGTGACAGGGTGAGGGGGGCGACAGATAGGGTGACAGGTGGGGAGGCATGGTGACAGATGGGGTGACTGGGTGAGGGGTGGCAGGGTGAGGGGGTGACAGATGGGGTGACTGGGTGAGAGGGGTGACAGGTGGGGTGACAGGGTGGGTGGCAGGGTGACAGGTGGGCTGGCAGGTACCTTTTTCCCTGGTGGTCCAGTGGTGTCAGACTCCCTGGTGGTCCAGTGGTGTCAGACTCCCTGGTGGTCCAGTGGTGGCAGTCAAACTCCCTGGTGGTCCAGTGGGCTCTGCGATCTGCAGCTCTGCCGGATGCAGAGCTGCAGACCACATGGTGAAGTGTCTCGCGATCTTCAGTCAGAGCGTTGCCGTGGTAACCCGCGGCAACGCTCTGATTGGCTAGAGATCGCGAGACACTTCAGTCTGCAGCTCACACCCAGCGGAGCTGCAGACTGAAGGCTGGCTCTCCCGGTCAGACTGACAGGAGGGGCCTCGCACCCGGCGGCATACAGGGGAAGCCGCCGGGCCCCCTCCTGTGTCGGATCCTCAAGGACCCGACATGTCAGTCTGCCCTATGGCGGTTTAGGCGGCCGCGAGGCCCCACACAGCGCGAGGCCTTAGGCGGCCGCCTAAACCGCCTAATTAGAGAGCCGCCTCTGGAGGCGGGTATACCCTATCTGCATAGGTTCAGGAAGCAAAGATACCGTGGAGTCAGGACTTGGAAAAGCGGGGGCTAACCTAAAAGAAGGTCTCCGGTTCCTCTCTCGAGTGTTCTGTCTCTCTCTTAAACGTTCATCTATACGAGAGATGAACGAAATTAAATCCTCTAAATTCTCAGGGAGTTCTCTGGTAGCAACCTCATCAAGGATTACTTCAGATAAGCCATTCAAGAATACATCCATATACGCCTGCTCATTCCACTTGACCTCCGACGCCAGAGACCTGAACTCTAGTGCATAATCCACCAGTGTTTGGTTCTCCTGTTTCAGACGCAACAGTAATCTGGCGGCATTAACCTTTCTACCTGGAGGGTCAAATGTTCTTCTAAAAGCAGTTACAAAGGCGTTATAGTTATAAACTAATGGGTTATCTTTCTCCCATAATGGGTTGGCCCATCTCAGAGCTTTCTCAATAAGTAGGGTGATAATAAATCCTACCTTTGCCCTATCTGTAGGATAAGAGCGAGGTTGCAATTCAAAGTGGATACTAATTTGGTTTAAGAAACCACGACACTTCTCAGGAGCCCCACCATAGCGTACTGGGGGGGGTAATGCGAGAAGAAGTACCCACTGTGGCTACCTCTAGACCTGAACCGACAGGAGAAACAGGGGTATTACGTATCTCCTCTGGTGGGTTATTGGCACGAGATAATAGAGCCTGTAACGCAAGCGCCATCTGATCCATTCTGTGATCCATGGCTTCAAACCTAGGATCAGGAGAAGCCAGCTGACTGTTTGTACTTGCAGGATCCATTGGCCCTGTCGTAATGTCAGGATCGGGACAGGGATCCAACATGCAGAGTACAAACAGTAGCCAGATACGTATACCGGACCTTAGAATGGCCGGACTAACGTAAGTAGTACAGTATAGAATGGTCAAAGACAAGCCGAGGTCGAGGGTAACAGAAGACAGGTAAGCGAGAGACAAGCCGAATCAAGGGTAACAGAGATAAGCAGAGTAAGGTAAACAAGCCGGGTCAAAACCAAAAGGGATAATAGAATACACAAGCACTGAGTGACTAGAACAAGCTAGAACCACGACAGGGCAATGAGCTAATGAAAGAAGCTCTGTTAAATACCCTGTTCAGAGCAGTAACCACGCCTCCGAGGCCTCCTGATTGGTCCTGCAGCAATTGAGTGACAGGTCGTTCCGGAGGAGTGTCCTGATGACAACTTCCTGCCTAGATGCTGTAAAAGGCAGTCACTCCCTCGCGGCCGGCCTTGCATGACCGGACAGACCGTGGGGAAGGGTGCCATCAGGCCGTCTGGATGGAGGAACAGCTAAGTCTCTACCTCTTTCGGAGGTAGAGACCACAGGTACCCTGACAGGGGCGCTGATACATTTACAGTCACTTCTCATCAAGACAGGGTGCCCCCATGGCAAATAGTCACTGGGATGACCTTAGGTTCACCAGTTCCCCAGGTTCATCAGGAAATAATGGGGAAGGTGAACGTGCATCTTGCACTCGCTCCAGGAGTGGCCATAAGAGCAGACATGACAGCAATAGCAATGCCTCCCCTTACTCTATTCGACTAGCAAGTCACTACGGCTCAACAGTTAGGGCATCTTTTCCCTCCCCCCCCTAGAGGAATAGTTATACTTGAAAGAAGAGGACATGAAGGACTACAAGAAGGAGGAGGAAGAAAAAAAACTTAAGTATAGAAAGATTCTGAAAACTTTGGGAAATTGGCTTAGGGCCTTCAGTATCCTGGCTAGCATGTTAGGAGAGAAATCACCAGATAAGTGCTTCCAATTGTTCTGTTATCAGGATGATGTCTGGGAGGCTTATCGCATGTATGGGGGGCTTGCATGGTGGAGATACGACGAGCAGTGCCTTAAGCGTCTGTCGGTCATTCCAGGTATGCTTTGGGATCAAATGGATCTGACACTCTGGATGAAATAGATGATGGTGCAAAAAGCAGCGCCCTTTCAATCTGGAGCTGGCGCCACTTCCTCTTCCGCCTCGTCGGCTATGCATAGGAGGGGATATTGCTGGCTCTTTAATGAGGGACAGTGTAAATGGTGGGCAGCATGTATATTTAAGCATGAATATTAAGGGTGTGGTGATGGACACTGTTTCAATCGATGCTTCAAGCAGGGAAAAATGCACCAGCCGGAGTCACTGGATGTGCCACTGGGGTTCTCGCTGGTGAGGGTCGCCGCGATGCTCCCATGGTTAAACAAGTACGGTAACCGTGAGGATGCGGTGCTTCTTCGGGACCGTTTCACTTGGGGCCTTGTGATTCCGTTTCAAAGTAGCGTTACATCTATGTTTAATTCGTTACTTTCCTAAAGTCGTGCGCGACAAATTGATTAAATAAATACAGTTAGGACAGATGGCATTTTGTGGAACTGCTGATCTAGGATTTAGGAGTTTCACCCTTGGGTGTTGTGCCCAAGAAAGAAGCAGGTAGGTTCCGTTTGAGATTCACCACCTTTCCTTTTCTAAAGGGTCATCAGTGTCAGGGTACCTGAGGCCTCTACCTCTAAGGGAGGTAGAGACTTGGTGGTGTATCCGTCCAGGCGAGCTGTCTCCTCCGTTCCTCGCGGTTCATCCAGTCACTTAAACACCGGCCGCGAGGAATCCACGTCCTTTTCTAGCAGGACGCTCAATACGTGACGTCATGACGCTAGCACGAGCAATCTGTCACTCAAGTGTCCGATATCCAATCGGTACTTTTCAGAGGCGTGATTTCCATCCAGAACCAGGGTATTTAAGCTTACTCCTTACTTCAGCTCATTGCCCTGTCGTGGTTCTAGCTTGTCTAGTCACTCAGTGCTCTGGTATTCTAGTTTGCTCTTTTGGTTTTGACTCGGCTCGTTGTACTACCCTGTTTCTCTGTTATCCCTTGACCCGGCTTGTCTCTCGCTTATCTGTCTTCTCGTTCCCTCGACCTCGGCTTGCCTCTGACTATTCTTTACTCTCGGTACGTTAGTCCGGCCATTCTAAGGCCCGGTATACGTACCTTTCCACTCTTTGTACTCTGCGTGTTGGATCCCTGTCCCGATCCTGACATTACGACAGGGCCAATGGATCCTGCAGGTACAAACAGTCAGCTTGGTTCTTCGGATCCCAGGTTTGACGCCATGGAACATAGGATGGATCAGATGGCTTTGGCACTACAGGCACTTTTGTCTCGTGCTAGTAATCCACCTGAGGAGACACGTACTCCTTCTATCTCTCCTGCAGTCTCAGGTCTAGAGGTAGCCACTGTAGGTGCTTCTTCCCGTATTACCCCACCAGTACGTTATGGCGGGTCACCGGAGAAGTGTCGTGGCTTTCTAAACCAGATTAGCATCCATTTCGAACTACAACCCCGCTCTTATCCTACAGATAGAGCAAAGGTTGGATTTATTATTACTCTGCTCATTGAAAAAGCTTTGAGATGGGCCAATCCTTTATGGGAGAATGATAATCCACTCGTCTATAATTATAATGCCTTTGTAGCTGCGTTTAGAAGAACTTTTGACCCTCCTGGCAGAAAGGTCAATGCAGCTAGATTAATGTTGCGCCTTAAACAGGACAATCGAACACTTGTGGATTATGCACTAGAGTTCAGATCCTTGGCGGCAGAAGTTAAGTGGAACGAACAGGCTTATATAGATGTGTTTCTGAATGGGTTATCAGATGTAATTCTTGACGAGGTCGCTACTAGAGAACTCCCTGAAAATTTGGAGGATTTAATTTCTTTTATATCTCGTATTGATGAACGCTTAAGAGAGAGGCAGAACACTCGAGATAGGACCCGTAGACCCTCCTTTAAACTAGCGCCTACCTTTCAAATCTCTGAGTTCGAAGACTTACGTATTCCTGAACCTATGCAGATAGGCAGTACTCATCTCACTGAAAGGGAGAGACAGTACAGGAGAAGGGAGGGTTTATGTATGTATTGTGGAGTCAGGGGTCATTTACGCCTAAATTGTCCCAATCGTTCGGGAAACGCTCGCACCTAAGTTCCTCTAGAGGACAGGCCTTGGGTGTTTCTACTTTGTCCTCTATTCACAACTACAAGGAGCTCAGGCTTGTGTTACCCGTTTCTTTAAAGTGGGAGAAGGGAGTAGTTAAGACTATGGCACTAATCGATTCTGGAGCTGCTGAGAGCTTTATAGATCAGGGTTTTGCTGCCAAGCATGCTATTCCATCCCAGTTAAAAGAGACACCTCTGGCTGTTGAGGCCATCGATGGTAGACCGTTACTTGAGCCTGTTATTTTTCATGAGACCATACCGATTAACTTGACTGTTGGCATCCTGCATAAAGAGGATATATCCTTGATGCTCATTTCTTCTCCGTCTATTCCCATAGTTCTGGGGTACTCCTGGCTGAGGAGACACAACCCTATTATTAATTGGGAATCAGGGGAGATAGTTTCATGGGGAGAGAATTGTCAAGAAAAATGCTTGCGGAAGGTCTTACCTCTTGGATTAACTAATACATCGAATACCTCTGACAATCCTACAGAGACACAAATTCCGCCTCAGTATCTAGATTTAAAGGCAGTATTTGACAAAAAGAAAGCCGATACCTTACCCCCACACAGGTCCTTTGATTGCAAAATTAACCTACTCCCTGGTACCATGCCTCCCAGAGGTCATGTATACCCATTATCTATAAAGGAGAACTCAGTCCTAGAGGAATATATTCACGAGAATTTAGACAAGGGATTCATCAGGAGGTCCTCCTCCCCTGCCGGGGCTGGATTTTTTTTTGTTAAAAAGAAAGATGGTTCTTTGAGACCTTGTATTGATTATCGAGGCCTGAATAAGATAACCATTAAAAATGCCTACCCGATTCCCTTGATCACCGAACTCTTCGATCGTTTGAAGGGCTCTACAATTTTCACCAAGTTAGACCTCAGAGGGGCATATAACTTGGTGAGAATCCAGCAGGGACATGAGTGGATGACGGCATTCAATACTCGATATGGCCACTATGAATATACCGTCATGCCTTTTGGGTTATGCAATGCACCAGCAGTATTCCAAGATCTGATTAATGAGGTTCTTAGGGAATTTCAGCAAGAGTGCGTCATTGTATACCTAGATGATATACTCATTCATTCTAGTGACATTGAGATTCATCACAAACAAGTCAGGAGGGTTTTGCACAAGCTTCTCCAGCATGGCTTGTACTGCAAGTTGGAGAAATGTAGCTTTGATCAAACCCAGGTAACCTTTCTCGGCTATGTGATCTCTGGGGAGGGATTTAAGATGGATCCGGATAAGCTCCAATCCATTCTAGAGTGGCCTTTACCCACAGGTCTTAAAGCCATACAGAGATTTATTGGTTTTTCCAATTATTATAGGCGCTTTATTAAGGGCTATTCTTCCATTATTGCACCTATCACTAACATGACCAAACAGGGGGCTGACACTAAGAATTGGACTACTGAAGCTCTCCTTGCGTTCAAGACTCTCAAGGAGCTTTTCGCTTCCGCTCCAATTTTAGTTCACCCTGACACTTCTCTGCCATTTTTGCTCGAGGTAGACGCATCAGAGACTGGTTTAGGTGCTGTTCTATCTCAAAGGTTGGGTGTTGATAAACCATTACATCCATGTGGATTTTTCTCTAAAAAATTGACCGGTACTGAAAGCAGGTATGACATTGGTGACAGAGAATTACTAGCGGTTATCAAGGCTTTGAAAGAATGGAGACATTTATTGGAAGGTACATTACATCCTGTTACCATCCTGACAGACCACAAAAACTTGTCTTATATCGGAGAGGCCAAGCGTCTGTCCTCCAGGCAGGCTCGTTGGTCGTTGTTTCTTACCCATTTCAATTACGTTCTGACTTACAGACCTGGGTCAAAGAATTCTAAAGCCGATGCGCTATCTCGCCAATATGAACCCTCTGCTTCAGTTGAACCACTTTTGTCTTCCATTGTACCCAAATGCAATATTATTGCTAATACCAGTCTCAAAATTCATTCCCCGCTACTTGACCAGATCTTGAAGTCACAACATCTAGCTCCCGGAAACACTCCTGAGGGAAGAAACTTTGTTCCTCCTGAACTTCAACTGGAGCTCTTACAATGTTTTCATGAAAGTAAAATAGCTGGTCATCCTGGTATTCGCAAGACGTACTCTCTGATATCCAAGGATTTCTGGTGGCCTTCACTTCGTAAGGATATTGAGGAGTTCGTCGCAGCTTGTGAGACTTGTGCCAAGACTAAACTATCTCATGCATCCCCATGTGGCCTGTTACACCCCTTGGACATTCCTGAGAAACCTTGGTCCTGTTTGTCCATTGACTTTATCGTTGATTTGCCTGCTTCCAAAAGACAGACTGTTATTCTCACGGTGGTGGATAGATTTACCAAGATGGCCCATTTCGTGCCATTACCTAAACTTCCGACTTCCCCTGAATTGGCGGAGATTTTTGCGAGAGAAGTTTTTCGCCTACATGGGATCCCTTCAGAGATTGTTTCTGATAGAGGTTCTCAATTTGTCTCACGTTTCTGGAGATCCTTTTGTTCTCAAATGGGCATCAAATTGAACTTTTCCTCTGCCTATCACCCTCAGTCTAACGGAGCTGCTGAACGTACTAATCAAAAGATCGAACAGTATCTGCGTTGCTTTGTTTCCGAACACCAGGACGATTGGGTCGGTCTGATTCCTTGGGCGGAGTTCGCACACAATAACCTTGTTTGCGATTCAACTCGCTCTAGCCCTTTCTTCATGAACTATGGCTTTCATCCTTCGATTTTTCCTTCGGTTTCCTCTTCTCAGGGGATACCGTCGGTTGATGATCATGTCGCCAACCTGAAGAAATTATGGGATCAAACTCGACAAATTCTATTACATAGTTCCTCGCTGTTCAAGAAACACGCTGACAAACATAGAAGAGCGGCTCCTGTTTTTGTTCCTGGGGATAGGGTATGGTTGAGTACTAAGAATATTCGCCTAAAAGTTCCGTCCATGAAATTTGCTCCTCGTTACATAGGTCCTTACAGGGTTCTCACTCGTATCAATCCGGTTGCGTATCGCCTTGCTCTGCCACCTGCCTTACGCATTCCTAACTCTTTTCATGTCTCCTTGTTGAAACCCCTCATTTGCAACAAATTCTCCTCTAAGGTCTCCTCGCCTCGTCCTGTTCAGGTGGAGGGTCGGGAGGAGTACGAGGTCAGCTCCATCATTGACTCCAGAATTTCAAGGGGAAAATTGCAATATCTGGTCAACTGGAGGGGATATGGTCCTGAGGAGAGGAGTTGGGTACCTCAGGAGGACGTCCATGCTTCTCGCCTTCGCAGAGCATTTCACCTTCGCTTCCCATCTCGCCCCGGTTCATTCCGCCCGGTGGGCGTATCTGAGAGGGGGGGTACTGTCAGGGTACCTGAGGCCTCTACCTCTAAGGGAGGTAGAGACTTGGTGGTGTATCCGTCCAGGCGAGCTGTCTCCTCCGTTCCTCGCGGTTCATCCAGTCACTTAAACACCGGCCGCGAGGAATCCACGTCCTTTTCTAGCAGGACGCTCAATACGTGACGTCATGACGCTAGCACGAGCAATCTGTCACTCAAGTGTCCGATATCCAATCGGTACTTTTCAGAGGCGTGATTTCCATCCAGAACCAGGGTATTTAAGCTTACTCCTTACTTCAGCTCATTGCCCTGTCGTGGTTCTAGCTTGTCTAGTCACTCAGTGCTCTGGTATTCTAGTTTGCTCTTTTGGTTTTGACTCGGCTCGTTGTACTACCCTGTTTCTCTGTTATCCCTTGACCCGGCTTGTCTCTCGCTTATCTGTCTTCTCGTTCCCTCGACCTCGGCTTGCCTCTGACTATTCTTTACTCTCGGTACGTTAGTCCGGCCATTCTAAGGCCCGGTATACGTACCTTTCCACTCTTTGTACTCTGCGTGTTGGATCCCTGTCCCGATCCTGACAATCAGTGAATGATGATATCGATGGGGCGCTCTGTTCCATTTCCTTTTTATCATTTGACCAAGCTGTTGAACTGGTTTAGATGGCGAGTCCAGGTGCGCTGTTGGCAAAAGCTGATGTGAAGTCGGCATTCCACCTGCTGCCCATTCATCCCGAGTGCCACCATTTATTAGGTTGCTTCTTTGAAGGCAAATGCTACAATGATCTCTGTCTGCCCATGGGTTGCTCCATCTCATGTGTGTACTTTAAAAAATTTAGCACCTTCCTAGAATGGATTGTCAAGATGGAGGCAGGCACTAAGTTGGTGGTCCATCACTTGGACGACTTCTTATGCATCGTCCCTTGAATTCAGATGCTTGCAGGATCACTGGGATGGGTTGCTAATGTTTTTCAGGGTTGCCACTGGCGGGTGAACAAAACTGTGGGGCTATCAACTTGTTTGGGGCTCGAAATCGACACCGTAGCAGGCGAATGCCGCTTGCCACAAGACAAATTGGTTGCTCTTAGGGAACATATTGCAGAGGTGTGGGGAGCTAAGAAAGTGACATTACGCACGCTGCAGTCGTCATTGGAAGCTTGAATTTCGCTTGCCGGGTGATCCCGGTGGGGAGGGTGTTCAATAGATTCTTGGCTAAAGCCACCGGTGGTTTACGGTCGCCACACCATTTCATCAGAGTGTCAGGACCCATGAAGGAGGACTTTGGAATCTGGGAACGTTTCTTGCGGGAGTTTAATGGACGGGTTTTCTTTCAGGAGAAATCAGTCTAGTCGCCTGACTTAGAGCTGTTCACGGATGCTTCAGATAGTGTTAATTTTGTCGCCTTCCTCGACGGTCAAAGGTGCGCTGAGCGATGGCCTGCATCTTGGGCGGCCAGCACGCTCATTCAGAACTTGACGTTTGTAGAACTGTTTCCATTACTGGTGGCTAGGGATGTGCATGGGGAAAATATTCGGTTCAGCATTCCGAAATTCGGGACTTCGGCACCTCGGGACTTCGGATGTTTTCTTGCAGCCGCTTAGTAGATAACTCCTTTCCCACGGTATCAGGGAGCTATCTACCAAAAGGCTGAAAGACCTAAATTGGTCTTTCAGCCAAATTTACTACTAAGTAAAAATTACTTAGTATTAGTCAATTCTGCCTGTGGCTGCTCACTGTTAAAAAACAAACAAACTTGTTTTTAAACTGAAGGGGGGACCTATTGCCTCCCCCGGCCCCCACCCCTGAGCGGCGGATCAGGGCCCCTAAATCAGAAAAATGGGGGGACCTATTGTCCTCCCACTTGCCCCCACCCCTGAGCGGCGGGTGGGGGACCTAAATTAGAATAAGGTGTGGGGGACCTATTGTCCTCCCCCCCTGGCCCCTATCCCTGAGCAGTGGGTAGGGGCCCTACATTAGAATAACGGGGGGCCTATTGTCCTCCTCCCCGGCCCCCACCCCTGAGCGGTGGGTGGGGGCTCTAAACACTCTGATTGGTTGATTAAAAGTAAGTTATGAGTCAAATTACACAGCGTGGGAAAATTCCAAAGAACTTTCCCACGCTGTGTAAAATGAGACAGAGCATTCTGATTGGTTGAATTCCAAGCTAACCAATCAGAGTGCTGTGACAGGTAAATGTAAGGTAAACCAATCAACCAGAGTGCTCTGAGCCTAATTACAGGGCGAGGCAAGGCTTTATAAGCCTTCCCCCGCCCTGCAGAACTCAGTCTGCGCGGTGCCCTCCGTGGGTGAAGAGTACTTTTTTTGTGCTCAGGGTTTTTTTTTATTTTTTCAAAGTGCGAAAAGGGGCTGAAAAAATAAGATTTTAGAAAAAAGAAGACATCAAATGGTAAGTTTTATTTATTTTTTTACAGGTACCTAGTTATTGGTCCCCCCTCACTATTTTTAGGGTGAGGGGGGTAGGTAGGGGTTCATTCATTTTGTTGGGAGGGGGTGTCTAGGGGTTTGGGTACCCCTAATCACCTGGGGGGGGGGTAAATTTATATTTAGGGCCCCCAGCCGCCACTCAGGGGTGGGGGCCGGGGGGAGGCCCTTATTGGTATTTAGGGCCACCACCCACCGCTCAGGGGTGGGGGCCGGGAGGAGGACAATAGGTCTCTCCCCCCCCCCCATTCTACTTTAGCCACAGACTGCTCACTGTTTACTAGACATGCCTCTACTCACGGTATAGCGAGTAGGGGCAGAATTTACTAATACTAAGTAATCTTTACTTAGTATTAGTAAATTTGGCTGAAAGACCAATTTAGGTATTTCAGCCTTTTGGTAGATAGCTCCCTAATACCGTGGGAATTAGGGAGTTATCTACTTATTCATTCCTGTCATTCCATTGACTGGCTAAGTAACTTACATTTTATATGAATGTGTTACTTGATTGTTGAAAGTGTTGCAAATGCTTACGGCTGAATCCTGGCTATGTTTGTATTCTTTTTATTTAAACTGGTATACAGTGTAACATTCTTCATTCTTCCACTGGGTATATTAGTACTTCGGCAATTCTGTGCTTCGGAACTCCGGCAACTTTGGAACTTCTGTAATTTCAGAACTGTGGAACTTCGTCAATTCGCTATTCGGACATTCGGAAGCATCCGAATGTCCGACTTGCCCAAATTTCGGCCGAATTCACATTCGGAACGAAACTAATTGAACATGTCTACTGGTGTCGGTAGTAGACGCAGTAAACAATTTGTCCGCCTCTTCAATACCAGTGGTGCGGCTGCTACGTCAATTTGTCCTACATTGCATGCAATTTAATATTGTTTTTCGTGCACATCATGTGCTGGGTTTCATGAACGTAATCGCTGATGCCCTTTCTCATTTCCAGTGGGCAAGATTCCAAGTGGAGGCTTTGGAAGCACAAGCGAAAGGTTTATCTTGCCCGGCCGAGCTGTGGCACCCCGGGACTTCATGCTGTGACAGTACAATCCTTTACTCCGTCAAGCATTTCCTTCTTCCCATAAAATATAATCACCAAGTAATCCACAGAGTAATAAAATAGCTAGTATCGCCAAATAATCCACACATGAGCCAAAGCTTAATGCTGGAACAAGACTGACTTTTAATGACACACACTCTGCTTTTATGCAATTCTCCCATGCAAGGGAGACGCCCACAGACAATTATACATTAGCCAATCACACACTGGTTACATCCCACACATCTCCTCCCCTAACCCAATCATCCCTACAGTTTAAAACATACTTTTTACCAACTTTCATAACTCTAAAACGATCCATCACATATTCTTAATCAGCACAGTCCAAACACAAACATACTCAAAAATCATTTGAATCCGTTCAGCCGTTCGGGAGATAGTTATAAGTCACTTTTGACCGACCACAAGCACATTTTCATGCCCAAAAAGAGTTCCATAGAGTTGGGCTGTGCGGTCAGTCAGTTTCACACAGAAAAATGTCTAAGTCCCATTCGAATGCACGAGGCCATGAACGAGGCCATTCGTGAAAATATACCAGTCTACCATTGTGTTCGAATTGTGTGTTCGATTCCAGCCAAAGCGTCGAAGTTCCTGAGAATGTAAGGGTCAGCGGTGTTCGTGCAAATGCGTAGCCGATTTTAGTTCCATAGATTGGTGGCACGCACCGCTGACCGCGTTCGACTAAATTAAAATGGCGGCCGCCGCCACGTATTCGGTTTTCGAATGGCAGCCACTTCGACGACTTCGGCACTTCGACTGCATCCGAAGTGCCAATTTAAAAGTGCAAATCCTTTCTCTGGAAGTTAAAGGGCCAGCAGCAGCACAACGAAAATCCATTGTGCCCAAATCTTGTATTTAAAGGGCCAAAACCTCCCAGGGACCATAATCACATGGCAAGAGGCTGGCAAGCAGTCCTCTCCAGGTACAAATGCGAAGTTAATTTCGCCACACATGCTTTGAAGACTTATCAGAGAGTCATTGGCGCCAAGCACGTGGGTAGCATACAGTAAAGCATAGACGTGCGCAGCCTATTGTATAAGGGATATATATATATATATATATATTTGTGTTCGGGGCATTCTCATATGATATAGAATAAGATGGTTGTAGCGATGTAGCTTTAGGAATAATCGGTTGAGGTGTGCCGAAACCGACGTATGCTGTAGGCCGGTAAAAAGTGGGCTTACATAGAGGAAATATGAACAATGGGAGTGGAGGGTGGGGCTATTCGTCTGACCCACAAAGGTAAGCAGGGAAAGGGGGAGTCCCTTATGTAGGTCTATAGCCCCTCCCACAACTTCAGGCCATGCCTTCCAATTTGTGTTCGGGGCATTCTCATATGATATAGAATAAGATGGTTGTAGCGATGTAGCTTTAGGAATAATCGGTTGAGGTGTGCCGAAACCGACGTATGCTGTAGGCCGGTAAAAAGTGGGCAAAAAGAGAAATATTAATGTAAAACATTATACAGGATCATAGTGCATTTGTTAACCATCAGGTAGACATTTTAATGAAAACTTCCTAATTCCTGAATCGGCTGTGGTATGTAAGTCGCATAAGCCTATGATTCCGAGCGGCCCCGTGTCTTTAACGTGTGCGGGGATATCTTGGATATATAGTGCATGAACTTACCTGTGGTAAGGACAGTATTGTACAGTGACAGTAATGGTTCAGTGGTACGTATGGTGGCGTGCCCAAGAACGTAACCAGTACCTTAAACCGGGCACCCAGCATTGCTTGTAAGATAGTAGGTTATATGCACTGGTTCGCACATCTGACTCGTCTTAGTTTTAGGAAGGGGCCGGGCATAGTGGTATTGTGTGTTTTAGAACAATAAGTTTTCAACAGGCACTCTTGTTTATGATGTTTGCAGCTGATAGTGAGTCATACCTTGAGAAAGCAGTTAAAGGCTAGATAGGTAGCAGTTTGATGACTGCATTGGTGCATGGTTCGGAAGGTGCATGGTCGAGTGGTTCTGATATGGTTTGAACATTGTAGGTCTATGGCCAGTATTTAGTTGTAGCGGGAACGTCCGCTTGGCTATGTCTCTAAGTAAGGTATGGATGGGGTAGGAGGATAGGAACCTTTGTTGTTTGGGAAGGAGAAATACGTATAGTGTTGAATGTCCGTGAGATAAAGTTTAACCGTGTTGTGCGAGAATTTTTAACTTAAGGTGGCAAAAAGAAGTGAATGCCATAAATGGTGAAACCTCAAACCAGCTATCTAAGTCATGGTCCGACATGAAACGTATTGTGTAAGTGGAAACCCTGTAGCAAGCGTGTTGAGTGCTGGTGGACAAGGCCAGTTTAGTCAGAGCCTGGCTATGTTGGCGAGGTTCATGTAATCCATGACCTTGACCATAAATGACCCCCTGCCATGGCAGCGGTCACGTCAGCTGCCACAGTAGTTTACCATTACGTGTGGTTAGGCCTGCCGTGGCTTGGTTGTCTAGGGACAGCCCCTGATCATCATGCGGGAGTGTGGAAAAAGCAAAGTGGTCTGAGATGAAAGCGCAGCCTGCGGTATGATGCGCATGGCAAATTTTAAGGAACCTGGCAGGGATTGTAGTTCCATGCGGTTGCGAATACCAAGCAGGATTTGGTAATTGGTGTTGTAGCAACTGTTCCCATTTCTCACGTGGTAACTTGTTGGCAAGGATGCCAAGTCAAGTTGTATGCCCAGGAATGTAACGATAGTGTCTGGGTCTTCTGTGACCTTAGGGAATACTGGGACCCCCAAGTGTTCAGACATACTAATGGCTTCCTTGAAGCTTCTAGAGGGAAAGGCGTTCCTTTTGACCAACAAGAAATCATCTCGGGAGTGTATGACTGTGGGGCATCTGGATATGTTTAACCACAACCAGCAAATAGTTCTACGAATATTTTTAAGATTGTGGCTGCTCTTGACCCGAAAGTTAAGCAGGAGAAGAAATATATGACTGCTGCCCATAAATGCCCTGTAAGTGCCAGTGTAGGGTGGATGATGGCAGTCTGAAATGCGTTGTGATATCAGTTTTACTTGACCAGGCTTCCCCCGCTGCTTGAGTGATAGCTGTAATGGTATGAACAATGGTGGCATACTGTAATGAAGACTCCTCGGAAGGGTATGAGGGAGTTGAGACTTGGGGTAGCCGAGGCGTGAGGTGCAGATAAGTCTATGATCAGTTACAGTGTGAGGGAAGATTCCCTGTGACAATCCCAATGGGATTGCGCCACACGGTAAATGGTGTAGATCGGAGAGGCCCAGGTAGAAATCTTTCTGCCATTCTTGGGCCATGAGTGTATTGCTAGCTGTTGGATGCTGCTGTGATGACTGCAAGTTAGGGCATTCTAGATTTCCCCAAAAGTATATGGCAATACCTGTCTGGAAGGCCTTTAAAATCGGAGATTAGGAAATCAACTAAATGTCTGGAAGGGTGAGGAGTTAGAAAGTACTGGAAATGCATAATGTTTACAGGCGTGAAGTAATGTTCAGGGTACATTTATTGGGACACATGGTTTCATGTGCCCTGACGTATTGGGAACATGTCTGCCACAGTCTGCATGCACTGAAACTACTTGTGCCAACATGGAAATTGTTGCAAATCTGGGATTTGCCAAAGAGAATGAGATGACCCAATTTGTCTCTGGTAGTTCTGAGGTGCTAGAGCTTGGAGCCTGAAACGTGATCGTCCGCTGTGTTGGGACAAAATTGTTGTGCGGGACTAGCAACATCCTCTCCAAGTGAAAGATAAAGATAACCATTATTATATGAACCCACAGTGTGCTAGTACTGGCTTGCTAGCTAAAGCCGCATGGCGAAACAATTAATCCTTTGTTTTGTGACAGGTGAGGCCCTGCTAGTTGCCAAGTGGCTTGAGAGGCTCTATCTATGCAATGGCGCGAGGGAATTTTGTGGCCACCAACGTAATGGCAGGATGTTGGCCTCTCGGTGACTGTAACCAGAAAAAGGGGAGGGGAGTGACAGGTGAGGCCCTCTCTATATACCATGCGAGGCGGCTAGCTCACGAGTGGCCCGATGGGTGTTTGCCTCCGAACGTTGAGGCGGGGTGTTGGCCTCGCGGGACCACTATACGACAGGCGTAGATGCCAAGAAAGGAGAATACCTATTGGAAACCTATAGTCCCTAATTGCCAGTACGCTAAGGATGTATCCAGGGGAAAACAGAAAATGTATGTAAATACCACATGAGCAGGTGTATATACCTGGTAGTATGATTAGATACCCTTACTGGTCGTAAGGGTTATTAATACCTGTGTCCCGGACGGGTAAAACAATGTATGAAAATTGAATATAGACATTTAAAAGCGTATACCCATATGTGTGTTATGCATGTTTAATAGAGCACAGTCCCAATGTTTATTGTATGCTTGTTAATGCCCCTGTTTGCCTGGTGCTGTTAAGCCATTGCCAAAATATACACATATGTAGGGAACAAGAGGCAAGCACTCACGGTCTTCTGGTAACTTTAAAATGATATTCCTTTATTTCATAGTTTAAAACTTGATCGCCGTTTCAGCCAACATACGTGGCTTTCATCAGGATCTCTTACAGCTCAAAATATGCAGTACACTTAACACATTTATATAGCAAAACAAATTATATAATTAATGATTAAAACACTCACCACCTGAAGGCTGTTCCGCTTCCACGGCGTTGTAGCGCCATTTCTGCGCATGCGTCGCGTTACCGCTACCCGGAAGTAGCGTGTTTACGTCACCGTTGCCATGGTTACCCGGTATGTTTACCCGGCTCCATAGCAACACAACGAGTACTGTACTCGTTCTCTATGTTAATCGCTCAGCCCTGGGGATCTAGCTAGATTACAAATTAAACTTACAAATTAAAATAGAACATACATTGTAATTTGAGGATACTGATAATTTCACTTAATGTTGTTTAACATAAATCTCATTTCTGTCTATTTACCTTATTAGGGACGACTTATGTCTCAAATTATTAGAGACTACTTATGTCTCAAATTTCAAAACATAATTATATGGAGGAAAAGTTTCAAAACATAATTATATGGAGGTAAAGTTTGCCCACATCTTAGCTATTGAATGCCTTTATAGTGACATATAATATATACGTGCAATGTCTTATATCTCCGTGTGCTTAAACTGCTGAAAGTGCTTTTTATATGCAACAGAGAGCTAGCAGTTATAAATCATATACAGTAGGCTGCTACACTCCCTGTGCGAGTGTTTCAATAAACTCAAAAAAGTGCCAATAGTGCTATCTATATACAAAAAACTAATAATTGTTGATTATATACAAGGAATTACTATATAATGTATTTAAAGTGATACTTGTGCTATTACTCCACATTAAAGTGTTGCTATCATTTAGATAGTTCTAGGGTAGCCCAATCTTATATTTAAAGTGATACTGTGCCTTCATGTGTACATTAAAGTGCTAAACTAGTGTAGTTATCTTATATACAAAACTAAGTGAAATGACCTTCAGTATTATGTTAGTTCTATTTACACCAACTATTTCCATTATTCATTGTTGTGGAATATAATGTGTATCTGTTCCTGTTCAGTTACTTAAATTGCCTCAAACTTTCTCCCTATTTACAGTAAATCTATTTATCTAATGAGGATATTAAATCAGGATATTAAATCGTACTACTTCTACAGATAGGTGGAATATTATTTTTCCTATCGTTTTTATGTCTTAGCTTCAATATACTTAGTATTAATATTGTTACACGCTATAGATCCTATTCCTAACCTGGATATCTATGTATTTAACTCTATTCGCCTATCTATGCATTATTACTTGTCTATATTTATTAATTAAGTGTAATCTTCCTCTAATATTACTCAAAATTATATGTTCATATAATTCCATTACTTCAGCATTATATAAACGCATGATACGATATCAACTCGTTCAGTCCTCTAGGAGCCACCGTCTCCAATTCCTGTATCCAGAATGTCTCTCTTCTCAACAGGGCATTGCCTCTATCTCCTCCTCTTCTGGAACTTGGTATCCAATCAATTGCTACAAATTTTAGCGTGATCAAAGAATGTTTATATTCAAAGAAATGTTTCGGCACAGGTTTGTCCGTATGTCCATCTCTATAGGCTGTTCTTATGTTGGATCTGTGACCCCTAATTCTATCACAGAGTTGTGTTTCAGTTTTCCCTATGTAAACCAAGCCACAAGGGCATGATATTTTGTATATTACATGGGTCATCTTACACGTGATGGTATATCGGATCTTGTACATCTTGTTTCTATGTGGATGGTTAAAATTACGTGCTGGAACCATGAGGCTAAACGTCATGCAACCTAAACAGCGCACACTACCTCTTACTTGTGTTATCTGCTGCTCAGTGTAACTCTCAATTGGGTACACATACACTGCTGTGTGTGTAGGTGCTGTGTGTGTGTGTGAAGGTGCTGTGTGTGTAAGGGTGCTGTGTGTGTGTGAAGGCATTGTGTGTGTGTGTGTGTGAAGGTGCTGTGTGTGTAAGGGTGCTGTGTGTGTGTGTGAAGGCACTGTGTGTGTGTGTAACGGTGCTGTATGTGTGTGTATGTGTAAGGGTGCTGTGTGTGTGAGGGTGTTGTGTATGATAATGCTGTTAGTGTGAGGGTGCTGTGTGTGTGTGAGGGCGCTGTGTGTGTGTAACGGTGCTGTGTGTGTGAAGGCGTGTGTGTGTGTGAAGGCGTTGTCTGTGTGTGTGTGTGAGGGCGCTGTATGTTTGTATAAGGCTGCTGTGTGCATATGTGTAAGGGTGCTGTGTGTGTGAGGGTGCTGTGTATGATAATGCTGTTAGTGTGAGGGTGCTGCTAGTGTGTGTGTAAAGGTGATGTATGTGTGAGGGTGCTGTGTGTGTAAGGGTGCTGTGTGTGTGAGGGTGTTGTTAGTGTGTGTGTGTAAGAGTGATGTGTGTGAGGGTGCTGTTAGTGTGTGTGTAAGCTGTTAGTGTGTGTGTGTAAGGGTGATGGGTGCTGTGTGTGGGGGGTGCTGTATGTGGGTGCTGTGTGTGTGTGCTGTATGTTTGGGTGATTGTGTGTATTGTGTGGGGGCCGTTTAGTTAATATCCCCACTCCCTTCCTACCTTATGCCTGGGAGCGGGGATCCTGCTGCTGCCTTCCCTGGTGGTCCAGTGGAGAGTGAACTCCAGCCTGTGGCTACTGGCAAGAACTCCCTGGGTCCTCTCCTGCCTGTGGGTCGGTGAGGGGAGGCTTAGAGCAGAGCCCACGCTCGGATAGCACCGGCTCTGCATGAGACGACAGGGGAGATCCTGAGATCTCCCCTGCCGGTCTCACACCATAGGCGTGCCGCGGGGATTAGGGTGTGCGCAGGCACACCCCGTGCGCACGCCTATGCAGTAAAGTATGGTACTCATGGGATGCAGCTTGGGGCTGTATTGAAGGGATTCACTCAGCGAAGGTACTTCTAGATGTTTTGTTATGGTTTATGTGTCGGTTGTTCATATTGGGCACCTCCCCGTCGGTTGTTGACAGTAATCTAGCGTTGGCATTTCTCTTCAAATTAAATGGTAGGGAAGACTTGACAAAGCACTTTTTGGTCAGTCAGGCTCTTAAAGGTTTCCCTAAATGGAAGAAATCTCCTGATACCAGGAGACCGGTCACCTTTGACTTGCTCCTCCGGCTGGGTGGCATTGCAAGATCTTTGTTTTTTGCAATATGAAGTGCTGTTGTTTACGGTGGCATTTCTTTGGGCATTCTTTGGAGCTTTTCGTATTCGTGAATTGGTGAGTGTAGCGGAGAGGTAGTATAATCCACAGGGTCTCCGCTGGTAGACAGGAAAAGCAGGTAATAATCCAAGTAGGTAGATGCAGCATGCAATAATGCAGGTAGCGTTATAAGAATCCTTCCCTCCCAAGAACTAGATGACACATAGGCTGGGAGTCAACTGAGCTTTTAATCACAGGTCACCGTATTTATGGGATTCCCCATGCAAGGGGTTTCCCTACTGACATTTCAGGGGTTGTACAGTAGGGGACTACATGGGGAACTGAATAACCTGAACATTTCTCCCATCATGCACTGCTGCACAAGAGGGATACTCCCACTAGAATATACAGTTAAGTGGATTATCCCTCCGTGCAGCAGAACTGACAATTTACATTAAAACCCATAACTTTTACATTATTCGTCACATTTAAATGGATGGACGTTCGGTAGATAGCTGAGGTCTGAGCGCACATTTCGTGAAGTACCGCTCAGATCCCAGCTTAACTAACCGAACGCCGCATGAAATACACATTACATGTAAGTTTACTTCAAACTACCGATTGAACATATGAGAACAAACTACCGAAGGACCGGGACTCCCGAACGGCTTGGAAGTCCAGTGGTATTCGTGCCGTCGAGTAGCCAATTTTAGTTCCAGGCACTCGACGACCAAATACCGCTGGGCTAACAAAGGATCCAAGATGGCCGCGTGGTCAGTAGCCGAACGGCGGCCACCCTGAATCCTTCTAATTACCGATTGCACTGTTGCAATCCTTCATGGGAGCCACACAACCTCCTGTGTGTGGTCTTCCTTCGGTAGTTTGGTTGCTTCACGAACAGTGTTGAAATTCACTGTTTGTGAAACGATTTGCAGGAAGGCTGGCAGGAAAACCGCCAGCATATGAACGCCATTGTTCGCAAGAACCACACTACATACACTTGGTTCTTAAAGGCATACATGCACACTTGTAACAAAATACAGTAAATATTGTTTAAAGTGGCTGGATTTGCCACAGTGAGTAGGAGCTGGGTGCAGGCGGGGGGCATTCTATATTCTGATGTGGAGGTTGGTGAAGATAAAGTTGGTATTTATCTACGTCGTTCTAAAACTGATGTGTTTGGTAAGGGCTGTCTGGTCAAACTGTCTTGTTTACTCGGCTCGTGGGCATGTCCAGTGGGATGCACTTCCCGGTATCTGGCTGTTCGTTCACGAGCGATGGGTTCTTTTTTCATCCACAAAGATGGATCATCTCTGTCCAAATATGAGTTTACCCATGTTTTTCACTATGCCAGGGGCAACTGGGTCTGGATGCATCACATTTTGGAACGAATTCATTTCAGATTGGGGCAGCAATGGAAGCAGAATGGTTGGGTTTCACTGATGAACTGGTTAAAAAGATTGGTCCATGGGAATTGGTGAGGTTTAGGTCTTATGTAAAACCTGATTGGTGGGTTTAAGTCATGGGGAGGGGGAGAGGAAAGTGAAAGTGTGGTTTTATATGTTTTTTCTTCTATTTTAGGTCGGGTTGCCTGGATAGTAGGCCATTCCTTTGTTTACTGAGCGGAACGGAGAGCTGCGGGTCAACCTAGGGCGACACAGCTGGGGTTTCCTCTTGATTTACTTACATTACATTGGTTTGGTTTTCATGTTTTTTGTTGGAGTAACATACGCTCTAAATTATTTAGAAAAATAGGGTGATGTAGATTAATTTAGAAATAAACAAATATGTTTAAATGTCTATCTGTTCCTGTCCAAATCTGAGATTATTAAATTGCGTATACGCAGAAGTAAGCTCACACTGACACATGGAGTTCAGGTTAAAAGCACTTCAGAAAATTTAATGCAATCTGGTTGGAAAACAGTTGTGCAGATCTTTTTAAAAGCAAAATGACATCATCATTGAATATCAGATAATAACAAATAAACATCATTAATTGGATTAAACGTTATGTGACTATATCAGTGTCCACCCATCAATATTATTAATTGGCTCAGGGATTTGAGTGACCAGCTAGGTGTCCTCCCACCGGGAGGTGGTATTGTTCTGGACAAGGGTGTGGACAGAAGGCTCAGGCGCCATCTTTCCCAGCATGAGGTTTACTCGGTGGAAAGGGGGGCTTGAGCGTCATTTTACACAGTCAGTGATATCGGGCCTCATGTCCAGGTGCAAGGTCTCTTATGAATAGAACATTTCATTACTACTGTGTTCTCGTGGCCTTCAAATTATACTATGTTGCAAGTTAGGGGAAAGTCAGTAAAGTCAGCAGTTCCTGAGTTAATCATATCTTTATAGAGAATACAGTCTTTGTCTATTGTATTAGATGTGCTGGGAAATTCTGTCATGTAATGTAGTTTTAAAATGAACAAGTTAGGTTATGAGGACAAAATGGAGGATTGAAGAAGTCAGGTTAGGAGGACAAAATGGAGGATTCACAGTATGCAGTTAAAATGGAGTTAGTACAATAATTCAATACAAGTTCAATAAAGATTTTTAATAATTCTACATCAGTCCCCCCTATGAAATGTTAATATTCTAAGAGATAAACTTTATTAGTTAGTTTCAGAAGACAGGTTAGCCCAAAGGCACAAAACCCTATGAAGTAACGGTTCTTAAAGTCTTCTTAGTTCTTCAGAGGGACATCATAAATAGACAAGCTTACATTACCATATGGACCTGTGTTATCTGGAATATAGGCACAACAAGTCATGGTGACAGGTAAACGTTGTTGGTTGCAATAGATATAATAAATGCAAATCAAAATATTATTATTATTATTAGCAGTGACGGTTGGGAAAATGGACTCAAACTTTCCCTTTACTGCAAAATCATCTGGTACCCCCCTTGGCACACCTATGGCATCAATATATATATATATATATATATATCAAACTTTCCCTTTAGAGGGGTGCTCCTTTTTATGTTCTGAAGCATGAATGTGGTGTGTCAAGAGTACCTTGTCATGTATTATGTGTATTGACATAATAACCTTGGCTAGGGTGTAGTATTAAACCTGTCCCACGCTACATCAGCGTAGGTGGACTCGGATCATTTAGTCAATATTAATATCACCACAAACTCAGGATGGGCAAATAATCCTGAGGAAGCTTGGCATTTGGATCTCTTCAGCTTCACGAGGTCTCCTTTTGGGGTCCTCGGCTTTCCATCGATGGCAGGTGGTCAGGCATTATTATGGCCATCAAACACCTACTTGCTGGTATCTTTTTATTTAACAAGTCATCATTTTTTTTTTCTTTAGAGTCAAAAGTGTGTCAAAATCAACAAATGTTACTTCTCATGTTGCAGAGATAGAGAGAGTCTTGAATCTGGAACAATGAATCCACTGAGTGATCTCTGCAACTTTCACAATGCATTACTGGGTATATGGTCTTGGATGTCACATTGATGACCGGCTAGGCTTCTGGCCATCCTGACAAAATGTCTATGATAACTAGTGCATATTTGACCCAGTAGCTCTTTGTCACCTGGATTCTTGAAAGGGATATTGAGAGTTAGCTAGGTGCTTAGGGGTATTTTAGAGATCAAAGAGTTCATGAGGGTCTTGGATAGGTATAAAGTTCCATGGGCTCACTGCCCAGTACATGTTTTTGGGTAAACAGAGCTTAAGAGCGTTGGAGTACAGCCCGTCTTCAAGGGTTGCCCCTTTCTGTTTTTCCAGCTTTGTATTTCTTCAGGGTCAGTAGCTGCTTGTCATTCTTTCAGAAGCTTGAGATCTGTAGGTAGGATCTACATGGTGAGTATGGAAGTTTCTTTAGCGGACACCATTCTGTCCACTTCCCTTGGTGCACTTGTGGCTTGGTTGGCAGCTTTTAGTCAGCTGAGTGGTGCTTCTGATCTTCCAGATTGATCCAAAATAATGTGCTGCACCCAGGGCATGTCTTGAGTCAGTGTAGATATTGGCATGTCTTCCTTCAGGCATTTTGTATGCCACTGAGAAGGCTGTCAATTCAGCGTCTTGAGCAGATGTGAGTGAGGAAAGTGAAGGTGCTTGACGTACCTGATCTTCTGTAGCAACAGCAAATCCAGTATGGTACCTTTCCTCTTTATCCGCAAACAGAGTGGAGTCAGGATCTGGTAAAGCTACTTTGTCTTTCTATTCACAGTTCTCTTGCTGACCCCCCTCTGTAGAGATTTGTAAATTGAATGTTCATGTTTTGTTCTAATGAGTCAAGTTCCTTTCATGAGATTTCTGGGGACTTAGTGAAGAAAAAACATGAGGGACAGCCACCTCCCTTACTTCCATGGGAATCTGGGTCAGGGCCGCACTATTTCCTTGAGAGTGCCCAAAACAGTTCTTTCAGTGTGGTATTCCCCCCTGGGAAGTGGCGGAAGAGTGGCCAGAGCAACTTTTCTTCAAAATATAATGTTGTCAGGTAGAGGCAGAGTTGTCTATGGGTGGAGGAAATTGGTAAGGAATAAGAAGGGAGGAAGCATATAAAGGATATAGATATGGTGATGGGGAGATGGAAGAATGAGTAGCGGATAGAGTGAGAGGGAAGAAGGTGGAGTAGGAGGAGGAGAAGGAGGAGTAGAGGAGAAGTAGGAGGAGAGAGGAGAAGGTGGAGTAGAGGGAGGAGTAGGAAGAAGAAGGAGGAGTAAGAGCAGGAAGAAGGAGTAGGAGGAGGAGAAGGTGGAGTAGAGGGAGGAGTAGGAGGAGGAGGAGGGGAGAAGTAGGAGGAGAGAGGAGAAGGTGGAGTAGAGGGAGGAGTAGGAGGAGAAAGTGGAGTAGAGGGAGGAGTAGGAAGAGGAGGGAGGAGTAAGAGCAGGAAGAAGGAGTGGGGGGGGGTAGAGGAGAAAGAGGAGGAAAGAGGAGAAGGTGGAGTAGAGGAAGGAGTAGGAGGAGAAAGTGGAGTAGAGGGAGGAGTAGGAAGAGGAGGGAGGAGTAAGAGCAGGAAGAAGGAGTAGGAGGAGGAGAAGGTGGAGTAGAGGGAGGAGTAGGAGGAGAAAGTGGAGTAGAGGGAGGAGTAGGAAGAGGAGGGAGGAGTAAGAGCAGGAAGAAGGAGTAGGAGGAGGAGAAGGAGGAGTAGAGGGAGGGGCAGTAGGGGAAAGTGGGGGACTGTAGATGAAGGGGAGGGATCGGTGGGAGGAATAAGCGGGGGTGGGCAGGTAAGGGAGCAAACAGGTGATGTAGCAATGGAGGATACATCAGAAATCAAGACTAGGTAGAAATGCAATGGAGGCTGCAAATAGCCCATGTACAACAACTATTAACTGGCCCTATGCTTTCCCTAGAGAAAAATAATAAAAGGCTAACATGCTCATCTTGTCTCCACAAGCCTCGAACGTTTCACTCCCATGGGTGGCCCATGATGGCTTGCCCACCACTTCTCCACACGGGGTCTTGTGCCCGCGGAGACAGACGCTATCCCTGACTCTCGTTCTTAATTTAATAATTTATATCTAACATCTCAAAATGTAATTTCTACTTATATCACAAATATACATTATCACAATTTTATGTCTCGTAAATGGGATAAAATTTATTCTACTCTTTACTGATAATGTATTTTTAAAACATACAAAATAGACAAATAACATTGCCTTCTGCAAAATAAATGGAAAAGATAATGGAGATTTTGTTAAGCTTATAAATGGCTATACATTAATTCACACTTCTTGTACTCCAGTTTCTGGCTGTTAATGACAATGTACAATGTAATAGAGCAGCAGGGAATGCTAGCAGAATGCTTGGTTGCATAGGGAGAGGTATTAGCAGTAGGAAGAGGGAAATGCTCATGCCATTGTACAGAACACTGGTGAGACCTCACTTAGAGTACTGGATACAGTACTGGAGACCATATCTTCAGAAGGATATGGATACCTTAGAGAGAGTTCAAAGAAGGGCTACTAAACTGGTTCACGGATTGCAGGGTAAAATTCACCAGGAAAGGTTAAAGGATCTTGACAGGTATAGCTTGGTGAAAAGATGATAAAAGCATTTTAAATACATAAAGGGAAACAACACAGTAAAAGTGGAGACTATATTTAAAAGAAGGAAAAAACTACCATAACAAGAGGACATAGTCTCAAAAATAGAGGGACAAAGGTTTAAAAAAATAATATCAGGAAGCATCACATTACTGAGAGGGTAGTGGAAACATGGAATAGCCTTCCAACTGTAGTGGTAGAGGTTAACTGGTAGAAGTGTTTAAGCATGCGTGGGATAGGCATAAGGCTAAGCACTTGCTGCTAGTAACAGATCTAGAATTAATATACTATAATGCCCAAAGTCTCAATTCCTATGCATATGCAATAATAAAATATCTGGGCTTACAACAAAAAAATTATGTTAGTCAGTCTTTTAATCTGGAGGCAAACATTATCCAGTAAAAACATTTTGAAACCAATCCCTAATTGTATTACCATTTGTTCAAGAAATCTTGGTTTATTAGAACTTTCTTTTAGTAAATGTTCTTTAAGATAACCCTTCTTTCAGCATGTTATCAATCTTTGTACACAAAGCTAAAACACACTTGTTACTTATACGTGAAACGATAGACATATATATTCTATCTACATATTAACCAATACTTGTCACAGACACCTTCCTGACACAGGGAAACTAATAGCAGGATAATCCTAGTAACCGTAACCTTTTTGTTCATAATATATGGGAATTAAGGAAGACAGCATGTCTTTAAGATAGGATGAGCATGACACAATACACGGGCGGAAAATAAATAAATAAATAAAATAAATAAATAAACTCACGGAATGCAAACAATATACCTACAGCCATTAATCACTTTTCCTCTTCACAATCTAGCTTAACAACTTTGCATATTCCCTCTATCCACATTGCATAGCAATGCAACAAATCACACTTGCCTTTACATTTTTAACTCGTCCAAATAATTCTCTATTCCTGCATCAGATTCACTTTCCTAACCTTCGTAATAAACATTGAGCTACATCCCTGACTCCTTATCTTATACAACAGTCTTGGAGAAAATACTTTGTTCCATTGCTAAATCTTATTAGTTTCTGAATAATTTTACTGAACGCAGAACTGAAAAACCAGGAATGTCACCCCTCCCTCTCCCCCCTCGCGTCTCACAGAAGGCAAGGAGAGAGCCAGCATGAAGTTTTTTAACCATGTCAGCGCTGGAAAGACAGTTACGTTACAATTATTGCAAAAGCAAAGAGACACAAAAACACAACAATAATACTCTTCAGTGAAACTCAATACAAAACCCCCACCCTCTACCAGGGTAATGGCTAATACAAAATACAAAAACAATTATTATGATATACATACATTCTTAACCCTTTGTGATCTAGTTCTTCCTCAGCCCAACCTTCCTGCTGAATTGCATTGCTACTCTGTACCAGTAAGCTTGCTTTCTTCTCTGTCAGTAATCTACCACGTGAAGGCACAGCAATTTTACACACTTTAGCAATCTCTATCTTCAACTAGATCACACGCGCTAGCCAGCCCTTACTGGGCTTGCTTAAATCCTGCCCCATAATCCCTTTTTCCCCTATACCAGCGTCCTAGATATAGGGAGAGAGAAGGAAAACTGAACAGGAACGTCTACAATGCTCGACTGCCACCCGAGAACCGTGGGTCTTTCTCAGGTGCGTCTTCCCAAAACGTAGACTAGTCACTGAATCCGCCTACCCGGGGTGGTAGACACGGATTGGAGCGAGGTGAGAAGTGTGTGACCAATCACTTCCCTTTTAAGAGAAATGGGAGTGGATAGTATAATAATATAGAAAGTGTAGAAAAGATGAAAGGCAAGGAAAATCCTTAGAGACAGACACAGGAGTTCATGAGACTCCTAATTAGACAAACAAGACAACAAAACAATTGAAATACAGTGCATGCATCACAGTTCAAATAAAATCAACAGTAATCCCTTTCCTTTACTCGTGTGCTTACTCCAAAGTCACCTCCCTCAATCCCGTAGTATCTTACTACCAGCGGCCAAGGATAACAGCTAACACCGGTCCGAAATCCATATGCCTCCCTCGTCACAGCAGCCCACTAATAGTGTCTGCGCTACCCTCACCCTTGTAGTGCCCCTATAAAAACCCACTTTATAAGTCTCACTACTCCGTGGTGATGAAGACAGCAATGCCTGCCCGAATTCACGCACCACAAATAAAAATTGGAATGGCTCCAGCTCAGCGCTCAAAGCTGGAGGGTACCACCACTCTGCAAGCAGAGTAACGTGCACAGAGAAGCTAGCTAGGCTATCAAAGTGACACAAGAAGGATCCCCAGGAAACTATGAGTCTACACAATCTCCACAGATCCAACACACCTCTTTTTCCCTACAGCCCCAGCCACGAGGCTCCTAAAAGAGTTAAACAGGAAAAGATGACCCCCAGGAACACATCCACAGGTCAACCCCCCTTTTTCCCTACAACCACAGCACCGTGGTTCCTAAAAGGGGTAAAACAGGCAACAGAAGACCCAGGCAAATCCCCTCAGGTCCACCCCCCTTTATCCCAAAAGGGGTAAAATACAAACAGATAGACAGATATACTGAAGACCCAGGCAAGTCCCCTCAGATCCACCCCCCTTTATCCCAAAAAGGGGAAAACAAGCAAGACAGAGAACCCCAGGCAAATCCCCTGCAGGTCCCCACCCCCCCTTTATCTCAAAATGGGGAAACAGGCAAACAATTCAAACACACCCAGGCAACAGATAGACTAAAATGCAGGTAAACAAGTGAGTAACGAGGCACCGGGCAAGATATTACCTGTCTTTGATGTCCTCCCGGGAAGCAGTCACAGACACGTGGACGGGTCAATCAAAGGGGCCGGAACATACCGGTGGCTCTGCAGAAGTCTCTACCGTGTACCTGGAGGTGATCAATCTCCTTTCCTACCCCCAGGATTCCCCCGTCCAACCTTGTCTTCCTTAGGACGGCTCACCGGCCAGAGGCCATAGCCCGATGCCCCACGTTGGATGCGCCAAATTGATGTAGATTAATTTAGAAATAAACAAATATGTTTAAATGTCTATCTGTTCCTGTCCAAATCTGAGATTATTAAATTGCGTATACGCAGAAGTAAGCTCACACTGACACATGGAGTTCAGGTTAAAAGCACTTCAGAAAATTTAATGCAATCTGGTTGGAAAACAGTTGTGCAGATCTTTTTAAAAGCAAAATGACATCATCATTGAATATCAGATAATAACAAATAAACATCATTAATTGGATTAAACGTTATGTGACTATATCAGTGTCCACCCATCAATATTATTAATTGGCTCAGGGATTTGAGTGACCAGCTAGGTGTCCTCCCACCGGGAGGTGGTATTGTTCTGGACAAGGGTGTGGACAGAAGGCTCAGGCGCCATCTTTCCCAGCATGAGGTTTACTCGGTGGAAAGGGGGGCTTGAGCGTCATTTTACACAGTCAGTGATATCGGGCCTCATGTCCAGGTGCAAGGTCTCTTATGAATAGAACATTTCATTACTACTGTGTTCTCGTGGCCTTCAAATTATACTATGTTGCAAGTTAGGGGAAAGTCAGTAAAGTCAGCAGTTCCTGAGTTAATCATATCTTTATAGAGAATACAGTCTTTGTCTATTGTATTAGATGTGCTGGGAAATTCTGTCATGTAATGTAGTTTTAAAATGAACAAGTTAGGTTATGAGGACAAAATGGAGGATTGAAGAAGTCAGGTTAGGAGGACAAAATGGAGGATTCACAGTATGCAGTTAAAATGGAGTTAGTACAATAATTCAATACAAGTTCAATAAAGATTTTTAATAATTCTACATCAAGGGCAGGGCATAGTCCCGGATTGTATTTTAATCCATGCCAGGGGTAATGATTTAGAGCGTATACCCTAAAGGTAATTGATTCAGTCCCTGAAGAGGGATATGGATAGGGTGAGAGGTTCCCAGAGTAATTATTTGGTCTGAGTTGGTGCCACGGATACATTGGCGTTTTGCTAGAACTCCTGGGGCAATAGCTACAAGTCGCATTAAGGTCAATCAGTGGATGGCTGTTTTCATTAAGAGATTGGGGGTGTTGTGATTAGGCACAAAGAATTGGAAGCTATGCTTCCCGGCAATTTCAGGTATGATGGAGTATATATTTTTAAAGTTGGTATGAACTTCTTGAATTTGGGTTTTCAGGAAGGATTGAAACAGGCTCTTGATAGGTGGGTGGGGGAACTCAGGTAGCTTGAGGTGGTCAAGCTCTGTGCTATGGATAAGGATAATTGGGGGTAGCTTGGCTTGGTTAGTGGGTGGCAGTTCTAGTTCAGGAACAATGGTTTGTGTTTGCATTGGTTTGGTAGGTTTGAGCTCATCGGTAGCTCTGAACCTTGGTGTGTAACGTTATCTCGGTATACCTCTACAAGTGGTTAAGGATGCCCTTGGTGGCTGTGGTAACTGTTTGTGTCTTATGATAAATGTTGTTTTAAGTTTGCTGTATATTATGTAGGGGTCGTAGTCTGTAAATGTCTCACATTGGAAAATTGTTGGGCTTCAATGTCGTTAAGTATGTTTGACCCCTTATTTACATTTTTTTTTTATTTATATTTTTTATTGTAGCGTAAATATAATTATACAGAGATATACAGCATATTGAGCTACATTTTTGAAGTGCATGCATGAATAATGGCAGACTCATTTAGAACGTTTGTGCTTATACATTTACATAGAAGATCTCGTCTGGCTGAGCTTGGTGAAGGCTACTTTGCACTTATTAGTAAATATCAGCGTTAACTGGTGATCTACAATCATTGCTTGCTGGGGGGTATTGGATTCTCGAGAGAGTGCTGATAGTTGCAGTTATAAACAGCCTAGTATTCAACAATTCCCGTCAGTGCTCAGCTGCAGGAACGTAATTTAAGAAACACATTTAAAAGAAAAAACTTTAACAATAATGCTATGGCTTAATGGGTAGCTGTGCGGGTGTGTGTCACGGCTTCCAATAGGGGTAAGGCCACGTCAACTAGCTTAATTCAGCCGGGAGCATAAAAAATAAAATAGAATTAATAAAGCAGAAATCAAACCTGACATAAAGTGTAGTAGCTAAATTTTAAATTGCTGTTATAGACTAAGCAACAGGATAAAGTCCCAGGTTTACAGCGACCATTCTTTGTTGCGCCTTGCAATGTTCAGGTGCCTGAAGACATCTGCGTCCGCGCCACCCGATTCGGCTTGGGGTAGAAGGGCTGGATATTATTAACGTCCCATGCTGGAGCGGAGGACGCCCTTAAGGCTGTTGCCACCGATCTCTGGGTGAGGTCTGGTGCTGGTAAGTCCAGTTCTCTGAAGATGCTTCCAGCTTCCGATATGTGTGTTAACTGCATTCTCTTCTCCGCGTGCAATATGGTCAGTTTGCGACCCGGTCCCCAGCGGTACCTGACATCCTTCTCCCTTAACAGCTTAGTCACTGGTTGTAGCGAGTGCCTCCAGGTCATTGTGGACCTTGAAAGGTCTGCGAAGAAGGCCAGGTCCGAGCCTTCGAAATGGTAAGTGGATGCAGTTCTTGTCGTGGCTGAGATAAGTTGCTTGCAGTGGAGCGATTGAAAACACAGCAGTAAATCCCTTGGAACCCCAGCTGGAGCTTTAGGTGATTTCGGGACTCGGTACTGGTAGTCCAGATGTATGGTCTTGGCTTTAGCCGGTGGAAGCATAGAGCTCCACATTCTGCGGAGGTAATGAGGTACTTCGTTCTCCCCGATGTTCTCGGGGATGCCACGGACCCGCATGTTACGTTGCCGCCTAGCATCCTCCAGCACAGCAAGCCGTCCTTCCATTGCATGGTTGGTTTGCTTCAGATTTTCCATCTCAGCTTGCAGAGCCCCTTGTTTGCTTGTCGTGGCAGCGTCAGCCTCCTCTAGCGCCCGCAAGCGCGCTGTTATGCCTCCCATATCTTCTCGCACCAGAGCTATATCGGCTGAGAAGTAGGCCTTCAACTCTGCCATCATGTTTTGAATATCTGCTTTACTGGCGGGAGCGTGGTCTGGTTGGGCAGCTTTGCTCACCCTCACAGGCTTCGGATCGTATTCACGGAGGGGTGAACTTTTACTGGGCTCCCCTCGATCAGCGTAGTAGCTGGAATCGTCGTGATCACTGTCTTCCGAGGCGAGGTCCGAGTCTGCCCGCGTGGGCGCCATCTTAGCAGGCCTCTGCGAAGTTGTAACGCGGAGCAGGGTCCCGATATCTTGGGAGGTGGGAGTCGCTTCAATCCTGCGGATTTTGGATTTCTTCCCCATAGTGATAATATAGTTTGCAAGGGGGTCAGAGGCGTTTTAGTAGCAATTAGGCTGCAAAAATCAAATCTCTCTCGGGAGCTCCTGACATGTGCGACTGCTTCATTCAGTGGCTGGCTCCGCCCCCTCCCCTTATTTACATTTTATGTTTAAACAATTATCATTAATATAAGCCGTGATATTTTCCCAAGAAATATCGGTGTCCGTGTTTAATTGGGGGGTGGTCCAATGGGGTTTATTAGCAATATGCCTGGGGGATGACTATGCGCATGTCATGTTGCTCGTTTGTAGCGAGATTCCTTCTCCCCTTTTCAACCTCCCAATCTCTTTTTAAGGTTATCTGAAGCTGCTTCTGTATTTCGGAGATCATAACTGCTATTCGGTTTAAACAGCATAAGTTGCATTAGCAGGGTTTAGTTTCCAGTACTGCGTACAATACTCCAAGTGAGGTCTCACCAGTGTTCTGTACAATGGCATGAGCACTTCCCTCTTTCTACTGCTAATACCTCTCCCTATACAACCAAGCATTCTGCTAGCATTTCCTGCTGCTCTATTACATTGTCTGCCTACCTTTAAGTCATCAGAAATAATCACCTCTAAATCCCTTTCCTCAGATGTTGAGGTTAGGACTCTATCAAATATTCTGTACTCTGCCCTTGGATTTTTACGTCCAAGATGCATTATCTTGCACTTATCCACATCACATTTCAGCTGCCACAACTCTGACTATTTTTCTTAACTTATTTAGCTGCCTGGAGTGTCCCTTTAATAGCTCTTTGCTTAAAGTAGTCAGTAGAGGGAGCTAGACCTCTGTAAATAAGGACAGATAAAAGGTGTTACTATATATATCTACACCAATCATGTCAGACTCAAAGGCTAAGACAGGCCAAATAAACAAGGTTTACGTTTATGTGGGCCGCACATAGAAACGTAGGTTTACTTCGAAAAGTACAGTAGGGCTTCAAAGTAAACAAAAGAGCAAATCTATTTTAAGGAGACGTGCATTTGCATATAACCAATGTTTCAGTCCAACTACCTTGACATATTAAGAAATGTTTGATAATGGGACTGAAATGGTGAATGTTTGCTGTAACACAGCTGTAAAAAACAAATTACGTTATCTTGTTGATATTGCAGTTATATGAGTGTGTCCTTCACTTTGACGGAGATCATCAAACTTGATGATCTCAGCCAATCCAATGCTTTCCCATAGGAAAGCATTGGGAGGCTATTGTGCATGTGTGGCAAATGCTGCACGGCCAATCAGGCATACAGCTCCTCCATGCAGACCCAATCTAATACACTGCCCCCTCCCCCCATTCTAATACACATGCCCCCAAATCCAATACACTGCCCCCCTCCCTCCACTCTTTTTTTTTTATTTTTTATTCTTTATTTTTGCTGTGCGTGAATAACAACCGCTTGTCAGCAATGCCACAACAGCATATTCCAACACATTGAGCATACAGATTTGTCAACTGTTATATAGCATTTAGATGGAACAAGCACAATTTTTATGTTAATAAGGCAGGCTAGGTTATTCGCATTAGTTATAGTAAGTTACATCATCGCTCGGTAACAGTAGTTTAGGGTGAACGTTTCTGTTGCATATCCTCGCTTATCAGTAGCAGTGGCGGATCCAGAGCCTGATCTCGGGAGGGGCACTTGTAGATTATTTAAATAAATAATCCAGACACAATAACCACTACAGCTCAGTGTAGTGGTTATAGTGCCAATAATGCCAAGACCCCCTCCCAGAGTAAGTAGTCAAACTGTTTAAGAACTGTTTGACAACTTACCTGAGGTCCTCTGGGAAATGGGGCTGTAGTAGGGCAGAGGAGCAGTGGAATGTGTGAGTGGTGCAATGTGTGTGTGTGTGTGTGTGAGGGGGACAGTGTATTAGCAGTGTGTGTGTGTGAAGGTTGCAGTGTGTACGTGAGGGCGGCAGTATATGTCAGGGGTGCAGTGTGTGTGTGGATCAGTATGTGTGTGTGACAGTTACAGTGTGTGTGTGTATTGCAGTGTATGTGTGGGGCAATGTATGTGTGTGGGGGCAATGTGTTTATGGGGGCAGTGTGTGTATGGGGGGCAGTGTATGTGTATATGGGGGCAATGTGTTTATGGGGGACAGGGGCAATGTGTGTATATGGGGGCAGGGGCAATGTGTGTGTATATGGGGGGCAGGGGCAATGTGTGTATGTAGGGGGGGCAGGGGCAATGTGTGTGTGTGTGTATATGGGGGGCAGGGGCAATGTGTGTATGTATGGGGGGCAGGGGCAATGTGTGTGTATGGGGGGCAGGGGCAATGTGTGTGTGTGTGTATGGGGGGCAGGGGCAATGTGTGTGTGTGTATGGGGGGCAGGGGCAATGTGTGTGTGTGTGTATGGGGGGCAGGGGCAATGTGTGTGTGTGTATGGGGGGCAGGGGCAATGTGTGTGTGTGTATGGGGGGCAGGGGCAATGTGTGTGTGTATGGGGGGCAGGGGCAATGTGTGTGTGTATGGGGGGCAGGGGCAATGTGTGTGTGTGTGTGTGTATGGGGGGCAGGGGCAATGTGTGTGTATGGGGGGCAGGGGCAATGTGTGTATGGGGGGCAGGGGCAATGTGTGTGTGTGTATGGGGGGCAGGGGCAATGTGTGTGTGTGGGGGGGGCAGGGGCAATGTGTGTGTGTATGGGGGGCAGGGGCAATGTGTGTGTATGGGGGGCAGGGGCAATGTGTGTGTATGGGGGGCAGGGGCAATGTTTGTGTGTATGGGGGGCAGGGGCAATGTGTGTGTGTATGGGGGGCAGGGGCAATGTGTGTGTGTGTGGGGGGCAGGGGCAATGTGTGTGTGTATGGGGGGCAGGGGCAATGTGTGTGTGTATGGGGGGCAGGGGCAATGTGTGTGTGTATGGGGGGCAGGGGCAATGTGTGTGTATATCGGGGGCAGGGGAAATGTGTGTGTATCGGGGGCAGGGGCAATGTGTGTGTATGGGGGGCAGGGGCAATGTGTGTGTGTATGGGGGGCAGGGGCAGTGTGTGTATGGGGGGCAGGGGCAATGTGTGTGTGTGTATGGGGGGCAGTGTGTGTATGGGGGGCAGGGGCAATGTGTGTGTGTGTGTATGGGGGGCAGGGGCAATGTGTGTGTGTATGGGGGGCAGTGTGTGTATGGGGGGCAGGGGCAATGTGTGTGTGTGTGTATGGGGGGCAGTGTGTGTATGGGGGGCAGGGGCAATGTGTGTGTGTGTGTATGGGGGGCAGGGGCAATGTGTGTGTATGGGGGGCAGGGGCAATGTGTGTGTATGGGGGGCAGGGGCAACGTGTGTGTATGGGGGGCAGGGGCAATGTGTGTGTGTATGGGGGGCAGGGGCAATGTGTGTGTATGGGGGGCAGGGGCAATGTGTGTTTATGGGGGGCAGGGGCAATGTGTGTGTATGGGGGGCAGGGGCAATGTGTGTGTATGGGGGGCAGGGGCAATGTGTGTGTGTATGGGGGGCAGGGGCAATGTGTGTGTGTGTGTGTGTATGGGGGGCAGGGGCAATGTGTGTGTTTATGGGGGGCAGGGGCAATGTGTGTGTTTATGGGGGGCAGGGGCAATGTGTGTGTGTATGGGGGGCAGGGGCAATGTGTGTGTTTATGGGGGGCAGGGGCAATGTGTGTGTTTATGGGGGGCAGGGGCAATGTGTGTGTGTGTGTGTATGGGGGGCAGGGTGTGTGTGTATGGGGGGCAGGGGCAATGTGTGTGTGTATGGGGGGCAGGGGCAATGTGTGTGTGTATGGGGGGCAGGGGCAATGTGTGTGTGTATGGGGGGCAGGGGCAATGTGTGTGTGTATGGGGGGCAGGGGCAATGTGTGTGTGTGTGTGTATGGGGGGCAGGGGCAATGTGTGTGTTTATGGGGGGCAGGGGCAATGTGTGTGTTTATGGGGGGCAGGGGCAATGTGTGTGTGTATGGGGGGCAGGGGCAATGTGTGTGTTTATGGGGGGCAGGGGCAATGTGTGTGTGTATGGGGGGCAGGGGCAATGTGTGTGTGTGTGTGTGTATGGGGGGCAGGGGCAATGTGTGTGTATGGGGGGCAGGGGCAATGTGTGTATGGGGGGCAGGGGCAATGTGTGTGTGTGTATGGGGGGCAGGGGCAATGTGTGTGTGTGGGGGGGGCAGGGGCAATGTGTGTGTGTATGGGGGGCAGGGGCAATGTGTGTGTATGGGGGGCAGGGGCAATGTGTGTGTATGGGGGGCAGGGGCAATGTTTGTGTGTATGGGGGGCAGGGGCAATGTGTGTGTGTATGGGGGGCAGGGGCAATGTGTGTGTGTGGGGGGGGCAGGGGCAATGTGTGTGTGTATGGGGGGCAGGGGCAATGTGTGTGTGTATGGGGGGCAGGGGCAATGTGTGTGTGTATGGGGGGCAGGGGCAATGTGTGTGTATATCGGGGGCAGGGGAAATGTGTGTGTATCGGGGGCAGGGGCAATGTGTGTGTATGGGGGGCAGGGGCAATGTGTGTGTGTATGGGGGGCAGGGGCAGTGTGTGTATGGGGGGCAGGGGCAATGTGTGTGTGTGTATGGGGGGCAGTGTGTGTATGGGGGGCAGGGGCAATGTGTGTGTGTGTGTATGGGGGGCAGGGGCAATGTGTGTGTGTATGGGGGGCAGTGTGTGTATGGGGGGCAGGGGCAATGTGTGTGTGTGTGTATGGGGGGCAGTGTGTGTATGGGGGGGCAGGGGCAATGTGTGTGTGTGTGTATGGGGGGCAGGGGCAATGTGTGTGTATGGGGGGCAGGGGCAATGTGTGTGTGTATGGGGGGCAGGGGCAATGTGTGTGTGTATGGGGGGCAGGGGCAACGTGTGTGTATGGGGGGCAGGGGCAATGTGTGTGTGTATGGGGGGCAGGGGCAATGTGTGTGTATGGGGGGCAGGGGCAATGTGTGTTTATGGGGGGCAGGGGCAATGTGTGTGTATGGGGGGCAGGGGCAATGTGTGTGTATGGGGGGCAGGGGCAATGTGTGTGTGTATGGGGGGCAGGGGCAATGTGTGTGTATGTGTGTATGGGGGGCAGGGGCAATGTGTGTGTTTATGGGGGGCAGGGGCAATGTGTGTGTTTATGGGGGGCAGGGGCAATGTGTGTGTGTATGGGGGGCAGGGGCAATGTGTGTGTTTATGGGGGGCAGGGGCAATGTGTGTGTTTATGGGGGGCAGGGGCAATGTGTGTGTTTATGGGGGGCAGGGGCAATGTGTGTGTGTATGGGGGCAGGGGCAATGTGTGTGTGTATGGGGGGCAGGGGCAATGTGTGTGTGTATGGGGGGCAGGGGCAATGTGTGTGTGTATGGGGGGCAGGGGCAATGTGTGTGTGTGTGTGTATGGGGGGCAGGGGCAATGTGTGTGTTTATGGGGGGCAGGGGCAATGTGTGTGTTTATGGGGGGCAGGGGCAATGTGTGTGTGTATGGGGGGCAGGGGCAATGTGTGTGTTTATGGGGGGCAGGGGCAATGTGTGTGTTTATGGGGGGCAGGGGCAATGTGTGTGTGTATGGGGGGCAGGGGCAATGTGTGTGTGTATGGGGGGCAGGGGCAATGTGTGTGTGTGATAAGAAGGATTTTTTTTTAATGTGTGTGTGTGTTTTTTTTTAATTTAATTAAATAAATGTTATGTCCCCCCTCCCTTCTTACCTTTACTGGGAGGAGGAGGGACATCTTTCTTTCCCTGGTGGTCCCAGTGGGGATTCCCTGGTGGTCCCAGTGGTAGGAGTGAATTCTAGCCCGCGCTCCAGGGCTAGAGTTCACTCTCGCGAGATTTGGAACGTTGCCGTGGTTACCGCGGCAACGCTCCAAATCTCGCGAGAGGAGGACCCGGAGGAGCTGCTGGTAACAGCTCCCGGGTCCTCTCTCCCTCCCCTGCCGGTCGGCTGTCAGTAATGTGCCTGCGGACCGGGGAGGGAGATCACTGATCACTGATCTCCCTCCCCGGTCCGCAGGCACATTGCAGGGCTGGCACTTGGGCAATGTCAGCCCTGCATTAGCCGGCAGGGGAGAATCTCGGGGGGGGCAAATGCCCCGTTGCCCCCCCCCTGGATCCGCCACTGATCAGTAGTTTGCATGTTAACGTATGCTTTGCTATGCTTTAGTCTGATGTGTCAGGGAGGATGTCACATGCAGGTGTACATACAGATAGACTTATTGACATGTATTAAGGCCTTTTGGCCTGTAATTGTGGGAGGGGCGTATGACTCACCTTCTACCTACTTAAGGGACACCCCTTACCTGGCTCCATACCGTCCGAGGTCAGCACTGCATCCTGAATCCACTTCCGGTTCACGGACGGCGCCATCTTGCTTTCGGGGAAACTCTGCGTTTCGTTGGTGTTAGCTGTGTCCAGGAACTCCTTTCAGGTCTTTCCTCCCGGCCAGCCACGCACAAAAACCCGGTCTTCATTGTTGATTGAGTCCTCAGGTCTTCAAAAACGTAAGTCCGTCGCCCGGATCACTTCCCACGGCGTCACGATTTTTCACGGCCTTACTTTACGGCCGCACGCTTTACGGCCAAGTCACAGGCGAATTAACCCTCTGGTTTCCGGAAACCTATGTACCGTGTATGTAGCAATCGTATGCATCCTTATTCAGTATTCACAGTATGTTACCATGTTTCTATTTATCCTTATAAAATTTTCTGTACTTGGCAATTATCCTGGTAAATAAGTTTAATTTTAGTCTTTTATTAAGTACCTCTGTATATATATTTTCATCTTGATACTTCATCTATTTTATACATACACACACACACACACACAGACTGTATTTTATATACATATGATGTTTAAGCATATCCTCCCTATTCATGTGTTATAAATTATACTTAAGTGAGGGCTCAAGATATATTATTAAATTAGGATATATTAGTATAACATCCTGTTATACAACAGTCATGGTTAGCCTACATTACGGCTCCTTTTTCTGTCATGCTCGTACAACATACCACAAGCTCAAGGACACAGTCCTATTTTCTAAGAGTATAATGGAGATGTTATTACAACCATGTACACTACGATTACATGGCACTAACTATTCAGGCCATTTCTTATCATACTCATACGAAATACCACGAGTATATAAGAACACGGTCCTACCTTCCACAGAGGGTTTCGGGTTGAATCACACGCTTGGTTCAACCTCTCATACGTCACAACATTTTCTGCATAGATTGTCATTTCACATAATTTCACATGGCATTTACAAACTCAGGCCTTTTCTTGACACACTCAGACGACGTAACACGAGTATTCAAGAACACGGCATATACGTCTCACAAGACTTTCGGTTTTGAATCACACGTTCTGGTTCATACATTCATACGTCACTTTACAGCAACATTTATGATTCTGCATATTGTCATTTTCACATTAAAAAGTCCCTTACATTCCCAGATCAGTTTAGTGACATGCATATCATCTGATCACCTTCCATATATACACATTACACGGCCAATCCCCTGCTGCCAGGTATCGGACTCAGCATAACGCTTGTCACCAAGCATGGGCAGTCATGTCACTATCCTACTCATAGACTTTTACACCTCCCACACATACTGCTAGAAGCCATAATCCCAGCCTATACAGATTACACAGGTCTCACGGGATCCATTCTCACTCTATCCCTTTTTAGGTTTATCCAGGTTTTCATACCTGTCGATTCTCAAAACTTTATACATACTACCAGGTACGTAAGCCTGCTCACGTTGTAGTTCACATACGTTTCATTCTTCTAGGCCATAGAGTACTGGCAAGTTAGGGGTATAGGCCCAAATAGGTATCTCCCTTCTTGGCATTTCTGCCTATCGTTTAGTGGTCCGCGAGGCCAACACCCCGCCTCCAAGTCTCGGAGGCAAACGCCATCGGGCCACACGTGAGTTAGCCGCCTCGCAATATTTATAGAGAGGGCCTCACCTGTCACTCCCTCCCCCTGTTTTCTTTTACTATCACCGAGAGGCCTACGATTCCTGCCACTACGACGGGTGGCCTCAATAACCCCTCGCGCCAACTCATAGACAGAGCCTCTCATAGCCACTTGGCAACTAGCAGGGCCTCACCTGTCACCAAAGAACAAGATTAATGGTTTCGCCTTACCCGGCATAATTAGCCTGCCAGTACATCCCCTAGGATTTTTCCAAAGTGTCTGGCGCATTCTCACAGTACGGGACAAGGTCCAACTGGAGCGAGATTGATACAGTCATTTTCTGCAGACACTTTGCAGGTCTGAGAACACCGGCCCGTGCATACTGCTCCTCCATGGCCATACTGCCAATTTTGTCCTACCACTGCAAACGAACCTACTACCTCACAGGGCACTGGTTCCGCTGGTTCAGCAGAGGAAACGCCCAAAGATAAACTGGGTCGTCCTATCAAGTTTTTGGGAAAATCCCAAATATGTAATAATTTCAATGTCTGTGCATGTAATTACAGTGGATGTAGGTTATTGCATATATGTTCAAACATGCTTTAGAGCACAGGCGAAAACTATGTGTCCAATTAAAATGTACCCTAAGCAATACTTAACGGATATAAAGGGAAATCTTCCCACAAACAAAGATTTATCATCGATCTGTCTGCACCTCACACCTCTGCCAATAATCACGCCATTACGGCTATCATGCAGGCAGGTGTCGGAGCACGGCTCAGCAAGACTGACATAACACATGCTTTCAAATTATTGCCTATCCACCGTACACTATGGCACCTGCATGGCATTAAGTGGGCCGGGCACTACTATTTTTTCTCACGTTTAACGTTTGGTTCAAAAGTAGTCCGGCCATTTTCGACGTATTCGCCGAAACACTATGCTGATTATTGTTAAATGTAGCCAGATGCCCTACAGTTATACACTACTGGATGATTTCTTACTGATCGAAGAGAATATTTCTCCACCCAGTAGCCTCATAGAAACCATCAGTCTTTTTAAACAGGTGGGCGTCCCAGTTTCCCCCACCAAAACCGAAGGACCAGATACAGTTATCACTTTCCTAGGAATCATACTAGACTCAGCCACAGCCAGCAAGCCAGCCTGCCACACACCAAGATAGAGAACATTCTTACCAACATCAACCTTTACTTACACCTCGGTACTTGCAACCGCAAGAATTACATCTCTACTTGGGTCACTAAATTTTGCCATGCGCATTATACCCCAAGGCCGGGCTTTCATCTCACGACTCCTAAACATGTTCCCACTGTTTAGCATGATGCACACAGGTTACCCCTGGATACCCAGGCCACGGCAGACCTACTTATGTGGAGAAACTTTTAACCACCTGGAATGGGAAAAGCATGTTCCCCCCTGAATTGTCTGACTCTTCACCTACCATCTGGTCAGATGCGGGTCTACCACAGGTTTCGCAGTAATTTACGGGAATGAATGGCTTTGGGGTAGTTGGCCTCCAGAGGTTCAGGACCTGGAGAGTTTTTCCAACTACTTCAGCTCTATTTGAGATATATCCCATTGTGGCAGCTGCCGTGACATGGGGGCATCTATGGGCAGGTTCGTCAGTACGTTGCTACTCAGACAACCAAGCAACGCACCACATCATAAACAAAGGTCGATCCAAATCACTGACCAGTATGAGGTTCTTGAGGAAACGCACCTGGCTGGCCGCGTGTCACAATTTTTTCTTGTTTTGTGTGCATGTCCCAGGTGTATACAACACGGCTGCTGACCATTTGTCTCGTTTCAATTTACAGGCTTTTCGACAAATACTTCCGTCAGCTGCACGCACAGCCACGACCACTCCACCTTTCCACCAACTAGTCATGGACTAGACGCTATAATGCAACATAGCAGGACATTGTCACAATTAGCGCTATCCGCCAATACCCGGAAGACCTATGACAGGGCTTTCCTTCTATTCAAAAGATTTCTGTCATCACACAATATCGCACAACCTTTCATTATGACATCCTTGTTGGGTTTTGCTTCCTTTTTGCCACCTCAAACTCAAATTATCATACAACACAATCAAGCTATATCTAACAGGCATACAACATCACATGTTAACATTACAACCAATCAACACAAGTTTCATGTCCTCCTACCAGATCAAAAATATCCTTAGGGGTATTCAGAGATCCGAACCCCCACGTACTGCGCAAAGGCTACCCATAGACGTCAATATTTTCAAAGATCTATCCAAACTACTAGATTTAAAACCCTTTGCCAACAACACAAACCTTGTTATTAAAACCGCCATCTATATGGCTTTTTATGGGTTTTAAGACCAAGAGAATTTACCGCCATCTACACAACCCAGTCCACTCACATTCTGCTTCACTCACACTTAACAAAACACATGGATTACTATATCTTGCCTCTGCATCACTCCAAAACCAATCAACACGCACCTCCGGTAGAAGTTAGATACTATCCTACCCACAACGAGTGGTGCCCCGTCACATTACTGGACACATATACCCAGGTTTTACAAGCATCACCATCTCAACCACTTTTGTCTACAAGGTTCGGTACTCACTACCACCACCTTCATGACCCACGTCAGGTCATTACTTACACAACTAGGCCTAAAAGCAAATAACTATTCGGGCCACTCCTTCCGCTTAGGAGCAGCCACTACAGCGCTGGAAGTCCTCTGCATACTCTAGATACACACCTAACCCAGTACAAGAAGTTAGAAATGCCTTTCAAGATATGTCTGGTTAAAGTATGTATATTGCTCGTTTCGTAATAAATTTTGATTTTCTACTTTTGCCCTCTTTATTTACAGGTCTACCTCATCGTCGGTTCCGGCACACCACAACCGACTTGCTCTTGTAATACCATCCCACACCTAACAGTGTTTGTATCTTCTGTACTATCAGGAGCCCTTAACACAAGTATTAAGGCCTTTTGGCCTGTAATTGTGGGAGGGGCGTATGACTCACCTTCTACCTACTTAAGGGACACCCCTTACCTGGCTCCATACCGTCCGAGGTCAGCACTGCATCACCCTCCCACCCACTCCTCTTTATCAACTCCTTTTTCTCACATTTCTTCTTGGTGGGCCCTCTTTATTTACAGGTCTACCTCATCGTCGGTTCCGGCACACCACAACCGACTTGCTCTTGTAATACCATCCCACACCTAACAGTGTTTGTATCTTCTGTACTATCAGGAGCCCTTAACACAAATATTAAAATAGTAAGGTAACCAGCGTAACTGAATCAGGTATTTAAAGTAATACAATGCTAAAAGTGATTTCGTCTATAAGCAGCCTGAGCGCAATTTAGTTTATATCAATACAGGGCTGAGGAGGTGAGAAGATGAGAAGAGAAGAGAAGGCACATTAGTAGAAACATGTTCAGACATATTCAACTTGCGGTCTAAAATGCCGATATAAGCCAATGCACATTTGTAGAAAATAAACGCCTATCTGGGAGAGACACAAATAGCGTGGAAAGTTCTAAGAGAGCTAGGTAGCCTATTGGTTTTGCACAGTGTCATACTAGTGTGCCATCTTGATGCAAATGTCCCCAAATGTCCCCTTTTACCCTATGCCCGCGGACGGCAGGCTGATGGCGTGTGTTTGAGAGCGGTCCGAGGCTTGCCACGTGGGGGACACCTCTTGTGCTGTGGTTGTACTATTCCGGCTGAGAGCAGTCTCTTGAGCTGGCCCCCTAGCTAGTCTGCTTGCTTCGGGGTATTGCTGGGGCTGGGCTGTCGCTCGTCCGTGGACTTTCTTTGCTGGTTGTGGACGCTTGAAAAGGTGAGTATTGGCGTCTGAGAGGCGAGCCATCGCTACTCGCTGCTTCGCCTTCTGTCTTCGTCCACTTCCAGAGGCCACCCTGGGGGCTCGTTGTGGATACCCACACAGGTGCCGCCGGGTAGCTAGTCGGACCCATGCTGCCACCGCTCGAACTGCCTGTTTGAAGGCCCGGACCTTGTAGAGGAGTTGTGACCATAAGCTGGAGCAGATTCGGTCAAAGAACTCCTGGGGGTGTCTGGGTGGGGTGGCAAGGGTGTCCCTTGTGCCATGTTTCGTCTCCCTTATCTTCTTCGTTGTGTGTCTGTCTGTGCTGCGTTGTGGTTGCAGCAGGCCACGTGTAGTGGTGTGTGGCTTGTCCGCCATCTTGGGCCCTACTGCGTCCATGCTGCTTGGGGGTGCATCTGCTTTGATGTTTCCGTTTGGCGTGTCTCGTGCTGGTGCGGACCAGGATATCCCCCACCGGTCCAGAGGGGGGGGGGGAAGCAGTGCGTGAGTGTCCCCTCTTCAGCCTGAGAACCGGGAGAGCGGCCGTCTCTCCGCGGCTCCCACCCGTGCAGGCTGCGGGCTGTGAAGCGGGCAATTCTGCGGCGGGGAGTCCCGAACCGGGTATCTCCAGACTCTGCATCACCTCCCGGGTGTGAGGGTGAGCTGGCAGGCAACTAACTGCTCTTCAATCTATTACAGTGAAAAACATTTTTTCTTTTTAAATGTCAAGCTTAAGCTATTGTGACACAAGATGTGAGTGGTGGCACTGGGCAAATGGGCACAGTATCCACTGAGCCTGACACAGAAGCTGGCAGGCAACTAACTGCTCTTCAATCTATTACAGTGAAAAAAAATGTTTTCTTTTTAAATGTCAAGCTTAAGCTATCGTGACACCAGATATGAGTGGTGGCACTGGGCAAATGGGCACAGTATCCACTGTGAGCCTGACACAGAAGCTGGCAGGCAGGCAACTGCAATTACATTACACAGAACAAAAAAAGCAGACTGATGTTCTAGCCCTAAAAAGGGCTTTTACGGGATGCTGTTCTTACAGCAGAGATCAGATGAGTCCTTCAGGACTGTAGTGGACATTGAATACCCTAGCCTGGCTATCAATTTCCCTATCTAATGAGCAGCAGCTACACTTTCCCTCCTCTCACTAAGAATGCAGCTTCAGAATGAATCTAAACTGGATGCTGGGAGGGAGGTGGGAGGGTCTGGAAGGGAGGGTCTGCTGCTAATTTGCTGGAATGTGTCTGCTGACCGTGAGGCACAGGGTCAAAGTTTGCTCAATGATGACGAATAGGGGGCGGATCGAACCGCGCATGTGTTCGCCCGCGGCGGCGAACGCGAACACGCTATGTTCGGCGGGAACTATTCGCCAGCGAACAGTTCGGTACATCACTACTGGGCGCAAATTTCATTGAGGGAACCCTGAGGCGGAGATTCCTAGAGGACAACCAAACCTTATCACCCGGAGCATAAGAAGGAGCCGCACACCTACGGCGATCAGCGAATCTCTTCTGAGCAACCGCTGCACGAGAGAGAGCAACATGGACCTGATCCCACATCTTCCGTAAGGAGGCGAGGTGCTCGTCCAAAGTGGGCATTCCCTTGTCGGAGAATACACGGGAAGGACAGAGGGTTGGAACCCATAAGCAACCATAAAAGGACTTAAGCCAGTAGACGAATGAGTCACAGTATTCCTGGCGAATTCAGCCCAGGGAAGAAGATGAGACCAGTTGTCTTGGTGTGCATTCGTGAAGCAGCGTAAATACAACTCCACGCACTGATTAGCCCGTTCAGCAGCTCCATTAGATTGTGGATGATAGGAGGACGTAAACGACCAGGAGATCCCCATCTCAGCACAAAAGCCCTTCCAAAACCGAGAGACAAATTGAGAACCCCTGTCGGATACGATATCCAGTGGTGTACCATGCAACCGGAACACCTCTTTGGCAAACACCTGAGCCAACTGAACCGCAGAAGGAAGTTTCTTAAGCGGAATAAAGTGCGCCATTTTAGAGAACCTATCCATCACAGTCAAAATTACTGTCTGTCCATCAGAGGAAGGAAGATCCACAATAAAATCCATGGATAAGTGGGTCCAGGGTTTCGTGGGTACAGATAGGGGCATCAGGTGTCCCCGGGGTTTAACATTAGGCGACTTACACTGTGTACAGACACGACAAGCCTGCACATAATCCACCACGTCTTGTTTAAGTGAAGGCCACCAAAACTGTTGAAGGAGACCCTTGTACATCTTGGTAATCCCCGGATGACCAGCAGTTTTGGCGGTGTGAAATAAAGCTAACAACTTTTTTCTGTCTTTTACTTTCACGTATAGTCTACCAACAGGTGTCTCAGAGGCTGCTTGGGTTTGGTATGTCTTGATACTATCAAGGAAAGGAGACGAAATAACCAAACGAGTAGCAGCTATTATCTGAGACGCAGGTACAATGGGTTCGGGAGCGGGGGCAATAAACTCCAAAGGTTCGTACTGTCGGGAGATAGCATCAGCTTTGACATTACGGTAACCAGGCCTATATGCAATAACGTACTGAAAGCGCCAAAGAAATAAAGACCATCTAGCCTGCCGAGAGGACAATCTTTTAGCATCTGCTATATAAGAGAGATTCTTGTGATCAGTTATAACCAACATTTTGTGTCTAGATCCCTCTAATAAGTACCTCCATTCTTTAAAAGCCATCACAATAGCCAATAGTTCCCTGTTCCCGACGTCGTAATTCTTTTCTGAATCAGACAGCCTTTTAGAAAAGTAACAACAGGGATGGAGGGGTTCGTCATACGATAATCTTTGGGACAACACTGCTCCTACACCTGATTCAGAAGCGTCCACTTCCATAACAAAGGGAAGGGAAGGATCAGGATGGTGTAGCACAGGGGCAGTGGCAAATGCCTTTTTGAGAGTCTCGAAGGCCTCAAGGGCTTCAGGAGTCCAAACCCTGGGGTGCAAACCTTTTTTAGTTAGTTTCGTAATAGGGGAAATAAGGGGTGAAAAGTTTTTAATAAACTTCCGATAATAATTGGCAAACCCTATAAAGCGCTTTATTGCTTTAAGTCCTTGGGGAAGAGGCCAGGACAGTATGGCTTCCAATTTAGAAGGATCCATGCTGAATCCCTGTTCAGAAATGACATACCCTAGGAATTGCACAGAAGTCTGGTCGAACAAACATTTTTCTAACTTGCAATAAAGGCCGTTCTGCAACAATTTCTTAAGCACCATCCTCACATGAGTATGGTGTGACTTTAAATCAGGAGAATATACAAGTATGTCATCAAGGTATACCACGGCACAGACATGCAGTAGATCCCTAAGGACACCATTTATGAGGTCCTGAAACACAGCAGGAGCATTACACAGTCCAAAAGGCATGACTAGATACTCATAATGTCCACTACGTGTATTGAACACTGTTTTCCACTCATCATTCTCCTTTATACGAACAAGGTTATATGCCCCCCTGAGGTCTAGTTTAGTAAAATATCTAGAACCTTTGACACGATCAAACAACTCAGTGATGAGAGGGATAGGATAGGCGTTCTTGAACGTTATATTGTTCAGACCCCTGTAATCTATGCATGGCCTTAAGTCACCCTCTTTCTTGGCAACAAAAAAGAAACCAGCACCAGCAGGAGAGGAGGACCTTCTGATAAAACCTTTCCTCAAGGATTCCCGTGTATACTCCTCCATAACCCAATTTTCTTTTTCAGAAAGAGGGTCGACCTTACCCCTAGGTGGCATAGTACCCGGTAAAAGGTTTATGGCTCAGTCATAGTCACGGTGTGGAGGTAGCTTATCTGCCTCCCTTTTTTCAAAAACCAATGCAAGGTCTGCATACACAGAAGGGACAGAAACAGAAAGTGGTTTAGCCGTGGGCACATTGAGTAAACAAACAGGACGTACATGGGCCATACAGTCTCGTTGACAAGATTCCCCCAGGAGAGTATATCTAAACAACCCCAATCGAGTACTGGGTTGTGTTTAACTAACCAGGGAAATCCCAGAACGATGGAAGCAGTAGGGGAGTCAATTATTTGGAAGCTTAACCTTTCCTTGTGCAAAGCACACACAGACATAACCATTTCTTGGGTTTCATGGGTCACCAGAGGTTTCTCAAGTGGTCTACCATCTATGGCCTCAACGGCCAAGGGTGTGGCCTTTTGGATCAAAGTCAAGGCTGCGGGTTTATCAAAGTTCAAAGTTGTCTGCCGCACCTGAATCGATCAAGGCTTTGGTAGTTATAATGGTTTTATTGATCAAAAGAGAAACCGTAATAAACGGTCTAGAGATGGATACATGAGGGGACAATGTCATAACACCCGAGGCCGACCCCTCTCTATGCCTTACGTGCAGAAGTTTTCCTGTAATTTAGGGCAGGTCCTACAGAGATGCCCCCTTTTTACACAATAAAGGCATAACCCCTCCCTTCTACGATACGCTCTTTCAGCCTCGGTCAAGCCCGTAGCACCCAATTGCATGGGTTCCGGGGATGGTTGACTAGGAGGGGGTAGAGCTAGTAATGCAGTACTGGGTAAAGCAGGTAACACCGGAGTATCCATCTTTGACTATGCCTCTCTCTAATATGGTTGTCAATAAGAATTATATAGTCTATAACATCTTCCAGAAGAACAGGCAATTCCCTGGATGCTATTTCATCCAGTATGTAAGCGGCCAAACCCTCCTGAAAGGCTGTTACGAGGGCGTCGTTATTCCAAACCACTTCAGCTGCTAGTGTGCGGAATTCTATAGTATAATCCGCTACAGATCTGTTACCCTGTGGAACCCTAAGCAGAGCTTTGCCAGCAGAGGCAACCCTACCGGGTTGATCAAACGTGCGTTTGAAAGCTGTCAAAAAATCTGCAAAGGACATAGGAGACGTATTCTCCCACATGGGGTTGGCCCATGCTAAAGCTTTCCCGGACAAGTGGTTTATTAAAAAAGCTATTTTGGTTCTGTCAGTGGGGTAGGAACGTAGATTCATCACCAAATGGATATCAATTTGGTTGAGGAAACCACGACACAACGCTGGATCACCGCTATAGCGCTGTGGTGGCGTCATATGAACTACGTGAGCAGGAATGGGTACTGGATCGGGAATGGGTTCGGGCACAGCAGCAGTAGCCTCCTGGACGGCAGGTTGCAAGTGTGCAGTACGAGCCAGTATGGTTTGCAAAGCTTGAGCAAACTCATCCATACGGTGGTCTAAACCGTCCATTCTAGCCTCCTGATTAACTAATAGCTGTGGAATGTCAGCAGGTTCCATTATGGCCCTGTTGTAATGTCACGATCCAGGGAACCTAACACGCTAACAGGTCACAGAGAGGAAAAGGCGCAGTACCGGTCCTTAGAATGGCCGGGTTAAGCACACCAAGAATAGTAAGGAGACATGCCAAGTAAGGGGAGCCAGAAAACAGGAGAACGTGAAACAAGCCGAGGTCAAAGGGATGGAGAATACAGGAGAGTCGGAGGAACAAGCCAAATAATCAGTAACCAGAGAGAAGCAAACAGCAATACAGGTAACTAAAGACCACTACAGGGCACTGAGGGACAGGAAAGGTAAGTATTTAAACCCTGTGGTTAATTCTGATTGGATAACTTCCAATCAGAATTAACAATCACACGTGGGAGATATCTATACCTCCCACTGTGATTGTCATACTGTGACTTTACCGCCGGGTCACGTGGCTGACCCCGGCGTTTGCATAAATGCACAGTCTCCCAGCGTGCAGCGTTATACACGCTGCCGCCGGGAGACGAGAAGGAGGATGCGAGCGGCGATTTTAAGGTAAGTAGGAGGAGGGAGGGGGAGGGGGAGGGAGGATCCCACTGGGTGCACCCACCGCACTTGCGATGTAATGTGTCGCCGAACCTTTCTAGTGTGTCTCATGGCATCTGTGAGGAGTTATGTATTTTTGTATCCTTTTGTATTTTACTGGTAACGTGCTCAATGGAGTCTGCCTCTATCCCTGGATATAATTGGATTATTTTCCCCATTGTCTCCAGGATAGAGGGCTCTGTAAAACCGGTTTGGGCCAGATAGCCATGCTGCCAGCCAGGCCCCAAAAGATACTTTACTAACTTCTGAACCCCTGGTCTGATTCATGCCATTTTTTGATATGTTGTTCCCCTGAATGGATTGATTGTGAATATATAATTTTTTTATGTGAATGTGATGTATATTTTAGAAGATATGCATATTTTATTGGCTACTGTAGATAACATGTGTGTCCCTCCCCTGCATGGGAGCAGGGCATAAAAGAAACTGTAGCTTGAATACCTGTTGTTGTTACTTCCAGTAAAGTTCTGTTCCAGCATTAAGCTTTGGCTCATGTGTGGATTATTTGGTGATACCGACGATATTTATTCCTGTGGATTATTGGGAATATTATTTTATGGGAAGAAGGGAATGCTTGACGGAGTAACGGATTGTACCGTCACAACTGGTGGCAAGCGGCGGGATTTTCCTTTCTTTTCCCCTGCACAGAGGATTGTAGGAAGGCACTAAGTGTATAGTGCATGGAGGGCAACGCTAGCACTCGTGCAGCGACCCTGGCTTCAGAGGAACTCAAGGGATAGAGCTAGCTACGGGCAGCATCCCTATGCACAGCAGCATGGAAGGATTGCTAGCAGCAAAACCAAGCAGGTCGTTATGGCTGAGTTAATGGAGCTAGACCGGGAGAACTTGGTTGCAGCAACACCAACCATTCAGGAGATGGAGACACCAGCGATTCGGGAGAATGAATCGCCAGCCAACAGGGAGATTCGGGAGAGACTAGCGTGGTTCGGTCCGAACCCAACAGCTGACATTGTTCTACAGGTAATGAACATTGTAGCGAAAGAGGCAAAACAAAAGAGGGAAAACCCTGGCTTCGGAGGAACTCAAAGGGATGGAGCAAGCTAGCCCCCGGGCAGCATCAACCTACGAGGAGGAGTTCCTATGGAGGCTACAAAATGCCTTGGCCCAGGAGTGTGGCCCTATTTCAGCCGAGGAGGAGCTCGGCCTGGAGAGATGGGTTACGGCGAGATCTCTGGCACGAGGCCTTGGAGTGGACTCGAGGTTCATGGGGAGAAAATCTCCCAAGTGAAGCACAGCGCAGTCAGAAACAAGCGGCGCTGAGGATGCCCTTCCTGGGGTGTCTACCCCCAAGCGAGGGGGTGCTGGAACTGCAGAGGTTGATCAGAAAAGAACTGTGGTTGGATGAGGCATACCGGGCGCTACGGTGGTTCTCAGTCCAGAGGTGCCCCTGGATGGCTGAGAGTGAGAGGCCAGAGGGCAGTGACTACGATGGCCCTGGTCTGTTATGGGAGGCATTGTAGGAGGACAGTGACTTTGGGAGCACCAAGGAGTCCCGGTATTGGGACATCAGGGAATGGCGATTGGATGCACTGAAGCTCCCTGATGCTACTGACCTGGAACCAGATATCACCCGCCTGATCACCATCGAATGGGAGCTAGAACAGGATTACCATCAACTGTTCGACTTCGCCCAACCACTGTCACCTGGACACCGTACCCCCTTCTGTCCAACCAGCCCCAGAGGTGAGCAACCTTATAGAGCGGTCCTGGGGAGACCCACAGATGGCAGGTTGACATGGGACGGAGGTCTCTGCACCGGCCCTACAGGGATGCGCGGTACCCGGCCCAGATCCCCAGTGGCAGTGCATCTCACAGGGAGAGGAGACACCCGGTTTCTCTTCCCAGCGGCGGCCTGAGTTCCAGGAGGAGGTGATGGCAGATCCCTCCACCTTACAGCAACCAGCGTCCTGGGGAGTGAGGCCAGCCGGGCCCTCTCTCCCACCGCAGCAGGAGAAACCAGGTGAGGGGGATAACAACTCCAACTACACTGGCGCAGATGGGACCGCGGTCTCTGTGCCAGTCCTACAGGGATGCGGGACGGGCGGTCCACATCCCCAACCAACCCTGCAGGGATGCCAGGAGGAGGAGGTAAGCGAAACTTCCCCTCCCCAGCTACATCACAACTGGGTCCTAGGGGCAGTGGATGAGCCTACGATACCCACTGACCCCCTCCCAGCAGCAGAGCTGGCATCTGGGCAGAGCGCGGTTAGCCTCTGCCCTCCCTTTTCCCCTGGTCCAGAGCCTGGCTTACCACGGGGTACCCCAATGGAAGAGCTGGCATCAGGGCAGAGCGCCGCTGGCCTCTGCCCCCCAAGTAACCCCAGCTGTCTGCCTAGCTGCACCAGGGAGACCGTGGGTACTACACCGTCCCACTACAACCTGGAACCTACAGACCAGTACCGTTTATCGTGGGGGGGCTACTCTGCTAATTTTTATTTGTGGGTGGGCTGCCTGACTAACCGGGGTACTGACAGACGGAAGGTCAGGGACCTGCACGCCTGGAGAGGACTACTCGCCGGCCTCTTGCCTTGGGATTATGGACCCGGGAGGTCTGGCCCTTTGAATGCTGTATGTGGGCTGGCCCGCCAAACAGACTTATTCTGGGACTAATGACTGGCAGTCTCGTCAGCCCCACTGGACCCGGAAAGGTCCAGTCATGTCTGCCAGAGCAGGGAGTAAAAGGGGGGCAATTCTGAAGAATCACCCTCCATTCATTCGGTACTTTCCCTCCCTGCTACTTTATTAATGGATTTATTACTGTGACGAAGTGCCCTTTGCCACTTGTGCCTGTAGAGGACTGCTTGCCCGCCTCTTGCCCTGTGACTATGGACCCTGGGAGATTTGGCCCGTTCAATTCAGTATGATAGGAGTTATGTATTTTTGTATTTTACTGGTAACGTGCTCAATGGAGTCTGCCTCTATCCCTGGATATAATTGGATTATTTTCCCCATTGTCTCCAGGATAGAGGGCTCTGTAAAACCGGTTTGGGCCAGATAGCCATGCTGCCAGCCAGGCCCCAAAAGATACTTTACTAACTTCTGAACCCCTGGTCTGATTCATGCCATTTTTTGATATGTTGTTCCCCTGAATGGATTGATTGTGAATATATAATTTTTTTATGTGAATGTGATGTATATTTTAGAAGATATGCATATTTTATTGGCTACTGTAGATAACATGTGTGTCCCTCCCCTGCATGGGAGCAGGGCATAAAAGAAACTGTAGCTTGAATACCTGTTGTTGTTACTTCCAGTAAAGTTCTGTTCCAGCATTAAGCTTTGGCTCATGTGTGGATTATTTGGTGATACCGACGATATTTATTCCTGTGGATTATTGGGAATATTATTTTATGGGAAGAAGGGAATGCTTGACGGAGTAACGGATTGTACCGTCACAACTGGTGGCAAGCGGCGGGATTTTCCTTTCTTTTCCCCTGCACAGAGGATTGTAGGAAGGCACTAAGTGTATAGTGCATGGAGGGCAACGCTAGCACTCGTGCAGCGACCCTGGCTTCAGAGGAACTCAAGGGATAGAGCTAGCTACGGGCAGCATCCCTATGCACAGCAACATGGAAGGATTGCTAGCAGCAAAACCAAGCAGGTCGTTATGGCTGAGTTAATGGAGCTAGACCGGGAGAACTTGGTTGCAGCAACACCAACCGTTCAGGAGATGGAGACACCAGCGATTCGGGAGAATGAATCGCCAGCCAACAGGGAGATTCGGGAGAGACTAGCGTGGTTCGGTCCGAACCCAACAGCTGACATTGTTCTACAGGTAATGAACATTGTAGCGAAAGAGGCAAAACAAAAGAGGGAAAACCCTGGCTTCGGAGGAACTCAAAGGGATGGAGCAAGCTAGCCCCCGGGCAGCATCAACCTACGAGGAGGAGTTCCTATGGAGGCTACAAAATGCCTTGGCCCAGGAGTGTGGCCCTATTTCAGCCGAGGAGGAGCTGGCCTGGAGAGATGGGTTACGGCGAGATCTCTGGCACGAGGCCTTGGAGTGGACTCGAGGTTCATGGGGAGAAAATCTCCCAAGTGAAGCACAGCGCAGTCAGAAACAAGCGGCGCTGAGGATGCCCTTCCTGGGGTGTCTACCCCCAAGCGAGGGGGTGCTGGAACTGCAGAGGTTGATCAGAAAAGAACTGTGGTTGGATGAGGCATACCGGGCGCTACGGTGGTTCTCAGTCCAGAGGTGCCCCTGGATGGCTGAGAGTGAGAGGCCAGAGGGCAGTGACTACGATGGCCCTGGTCTGTTATGGGAGGCATTGTAGGAGGACAGTGACTTTGGGAGCACCAAGGAGTCCCGGTATTGGGACATCAGGGAATGGCGATTGGATGCACTGAAGCTCCCTGATGCTACTGACCTGGAACCAGATATCACCCGCCTGATCACCATCGAATGGGAGCTAGAACAGGATTACCATCAACTGTTCGACTTCGCCCAACCACTGTCACCTGGACACCGTACCGCCCAACCACATTTTTTATGTGAATGTTATGTATATTTTAGAAGATATGCATATGCTGTAAAACCTGTATTTTTCCTGCCTGTGATAATTGCATCTTCTATTGTATAAGATAATTAAATCACAGGCAGAGGGGGGGATTTTGTGTGGGCTGTAACCTCTGTTTTATTGGCTACTGTAGATAACGTGTGTGTCCCTCCCCTGCATGGGAGCAGGGCATAAAAGAAACTGCAGCTTGAATACCTGTTGTTGTTACTTCCAGTAAAGTTCTGTTCCAGCATTAAGCTTTGGCTCATGTGTGGATTATTTGGTGATGCGTCGATATTTATTCCTGTGGATTATTGGGAATATTATTTTATGGGAAGAAGGCAATGCTTGACAGAGTTACGGATTGTACCGTCTCAGGGCTCTTTTGATCACTGAAAACAATCTCGGACACCTGTGATAATTAGATTGCCAGGTGAGCCCAATTTAAGGAAAAACTACTAAAGGAGGGTGTTCCACATTATTAAGCAGAGCACCATTTCCATGCAATATGGGGGAAGAAAAAGGATCTCTCTGCTGCCGAAAAGAGTGAAATAGTTCAATGCCTTGGACGAGGTATGAAAACATTAGGTATTTCACGAAAACTGAAGCATGATCATCACACTATTAAGAGATTTGTGGCTGATTCAGAGCACAGACGGGTTTGTGCAGATAAAGGCACATTGAAGAAGATTTCTGCCAGATCCATGCATCGGATCAAGAGAGCAGCTGCTAAAATACCATTACATAGCAGCAAACAGATATTTGAAGCTGCTGGTGCCTCTGGAGTCCCATGGACATCAAGGTGTAGAGTCCTCCAGAGTCTTTCAACTGTGCATAAACCTTTCGGCCACCACTAACCAATGCTCACAAGCAGAAACGACTGCATTGGGCAGAAAAATACATGAAGACTAATTTTCAAACAGTCCTGCTCACTGACGAATGCCGTGCAACGCTGGATGGTCCAAATGGATGGAGTAGTGGATGGTTGGTGGACGGCCACGCTGTTCCAACGATGTCAGCAAGGCGGTGGTGGAGTCATGTTTTAGGCCGGAATCATGGGAAGAGAGCTGGTCGGCCCCTTTAGGGTCCCCGGAGGTGTAAAGATGACTTCTGCAAAGTATGTGGAGTTTCTGACTGACCACTTTCTTCCCTGGTACAGAAGGAAGAACTATGCTTTCCATAATAAAATCATCTTCATGCATGACAATGCACCATCTCATGCTGCAAATAATACCTCTGCATCAATGGCTGCTATGGAGATAAAAGGAGAGAAAGTCATGGTGTGGCCTCCATCCTCCCCTGACCTCAATCCTATTGAGAACCTTTGGAGCATCCTTAAGCAAAAGATCTATGAGGGTGGGAGGCAGTTTACATCCGAACAGCAGCTCTGGGAGGCTATTCTGACATCTTGCAAACAAATTCAAGCAGAAACTGTCCAAAAACTCACAAGTTCAATGGATGCAAGACTTGTGAAGCTGCTATCAAATAAGGGGTCCTATGTTAAAATGTAACGTGACCTGTTAAAATGTTGTTAGAAGTTTGATTAAAAAATTGCTTTTGATTTCAATAAATATGCTGCAAACACAACAAATGACAATTTTCAGTTCTTTACAACCTATAAAGTGTTTTGAAACTTACTGTGCGTAATAATTTGGAACAGTGCATTGTAAGTTTATGTTTAAAAAAAAAAATACTGTTATCATTAGGAGGTTTGTTGAATAAAATTTGAATTGTACTTGTAACGGACTGTTTCAGCAGACAAGGGGTTAAAATCCGTTTAGGCGATAATCCCCTTTCTGAGACAGGCACAGCTACTGCAGAATACCAAACTCCCGAACTGGATACAAAATAGCACTCCAACTCCCGAACTGGAACCTCACGAATAGCTGCTAGCAGACGAACAGGAAAAGCATACAATCAGCTTACACTCCTGGCAATCAGTCTCTAACAGCATACAGTGAATCCCCCCAATAACGAGACAAGGCTCCATGTTGGGGGTCAAGCAGTGGTCTCAGGTGCTGGCACACCCATCCTGGTTTTTATTACAGTTGTTGCAAATACAGGACCACCCACAGGGAGGGATAAAACAACCAATCACATAACAGTTACATCCCACAGATTCCCTCCCCTTATCCTGAGAGGAAACTCAATTACACATACAGTTAAAACATACTTTCTACCCAACTTTCATAACTCTAAAACCATACATCACATTCACATAAAAATACATATTCACAATCAATCCATTCAGGGGAACATATTAAAAAAATGGCATGAATCAGACCAGGGGTTCAAAAGTTAGTAAAAGTATCTTTTGGGGCCTGGCTGGCACTTTACTATCTGGTTCAGACCAGTTTTACAGAGCCCTCTCTCCTGGAGACAATGGGAAAATAATTCAATTATATCAAGGGATAGAGGCAGACTCCATTGAGCACATGGTTGCAAAAAGACATAAAATACAATAAAATACACAAGGTTACATTTACTACATAAAATAAAGACATGCAACATATCCCCAGATAGCTTAGGTCTGAGCGCATATTATTGAATGGCGCTCAGACCACACACATACAGTTCAATTGCCATGGAGCTAAAGTCTTTCCCATAGTCTTTCATTATATGAATGGGCTCCATGGCATAGCTATCTGGGGTATCACCGCTCACACAGGGCAAGTACCGAATGACCCCACTGTGTTTAAAGGGCCAGAATGAGTGACATGCACTCTGTTAGGGCCGAATACGTTTTTTAAAGGGCCCAATCTCCCAGGGCCATAGTCCAAAGGCAGCAGGCTGGCAACCAGGCTTCTCCAATGCAATGTGGCGAGATTGCTCTCATCACAGTACTCTTAATAGTTGATAACATGAGAATTATGCTGACTGTTATTTACATCAATTATTTAGGTAAATTAGAAAAATATAATTTGCATAATAATTTGGAACAGGGTGTATAACCCTATAACGTTCCACAAAAAGCTGACATGTTAACACCGTGTCACGTATTCATCCGCTTTTGAATATGTGGTTAATGGCATTTACTGTCCACACATGAAAAGTTGTGCCGAGCAGCAACCAAATCCACAGAAGGGTTAATGCTGAGCAGCAATTATGCAAATGGGAACCTGGTTACTGTCTTTGAGGTCAAAGGCCGGTTACAGCCTATCAGATCTAGAGGAGGGGTATTTAGGCCCAGTTCTCCTCTTGCTCAGTGCCCTGTCGTGGTTTCCCTTGTGGTTGTCCGAGAGCGCGTTATTGATTCTGGTTATTCTGGTTATTTGACTTTGGCATTGTTTTTGACTTCCCTGTTTTCTGGCATCCCTGACTCCTGGCTTTTCCTTATCGTTGTGTCTCTTTCTGTATCCCTTGACCTCTATTCCTGACTATTCTTTGGTACGTTAGTCCAGCCATTCTAAGGTTCGGTATATGTTACCTATCAGTCCTCCGTGTTACACAATTCTACGTGCTGGATCATTCTGTAATTCTGACACATTGGGTATTTCCAAACATTTTTTAACAATTTAGCACAGGTGTTTTTTTGTGGTTGTAGATGCGTAACAGATTTTGGGGGTCAAAGTTCGAAAAAGTGTGTGTAATGGCGGGAAAAACGGTATATAATATGTGGGTACAGTAAATGAGTAAGAAGAAAATTACAGCTAAACACAAACACCGCGGAAATGTAAAACCAGTCCTGGTCCCAAACGGTAGGAAATTTATAAAGTGCTCTGGTCACTAAAGGGTTAAATCATTATGAATTTATCCCCTATACAAACACTACACCCCTATACACAGTATACATATATGACGTGTTATGCCCGGCGGGGCGATCTGAGCTTTGACCAAGTGCCGGCTCTGACCAAGTGCATGGCAGTTTTACCAGATGGCTGGTTTTACTGCTGGTTGGAATAAACTCCGAGTACCTTGGCATAAGACTTGGAGTGAATATAGTTAGAGCAGCCTGTACTGCTCTGTGTCTGGAATTGCTCCTCCTTCCTTTAATTATGACTTTCTGTGAACTGGCAATTTTGCCCTATTGTGTTTCTTTTTACATGAGTCAATAAAGTAAAGCTATCTACCTGTCTAACCCATTTTATACTGATCTATCTACCGGAATAAATAAAAGAGGTGAACAAATGATGACAATATACATACGAAGAAAAGACCAACTTCTAGTTTGTATATCTTAAAAAGAAAACAGGAGAAAAGTAGTGGTGCAATAGAGTAAATAGATATAAATAATGATGGAACACACACTTTATAGAGCTATATAAGCTCTATATTAGTAGGCCTGGATGGTATAACCCCTGTCTGTGGATATAACAATATGAAAAGAGAAACAGAACAAATTCCAGTGGTATGGTATGTATATGAAAAAGGATAATATCCTACTTACATAACCTAGAGCAAGAAGCTGCTCTAGTATGAAGAACTTTAGGTGGAACAATCCCCACCTAATGTCAGGGTACCTGAAGTCTCTACCTCGGAGGAGGTTAGACTTTCAAATGGCCGTCCTCTCAGGGGGGCTGACTCACCCGATCCTCACAGCTCTCATGGCCGTTTACACACCGGCCGCGATAGCCCCGCCTCCTTTTATGACGCGGCGCTCAGGAGCCGACGTCATTACGGCAATCACGTCCCGACCTGTCAATCTGGTCCCGAACAATGAATCAGGGCCCATCAGGGGCGGAGTCATCAATTAAAGAGCCAAGGTATAAAATAGGGATGTGTGTAATGGTTCATTGCCCTGTCGTGGTTCTAGCTTGTCTGGTCACTCAGTGCTCTTATTACTGTTTGTCTTTTTGGTTCTGACTCGGCTTGTATTTTCGTTCCTGCTTACCTCTCGTGTCCTTTGACCTCGGCTCGTCTCTCGCTTACCTGTTCTCTCGTTCCCTCGACCTCGGCTTGTCTCTGACCATTCTTTGCTTTCTCCTTACGTTAGTCCGGCCATTCTAAGGTCCGGTATACGTACCTAGCTCCTGTTTGTATTCTGCGTGTTGGATCCCTGTCCCGATCAGGGCTGCCATCAGAAATGTTGGGGCCCCTGACAAAGCACAAGGTTTGGGCCCCCCCCCCTCGCCCTGCCCCCTCCCTCCCGGGCCTGCCCACACCCTACATAGTCCGCTGACAATGATGCAGGACTGAATGTGGTGTGTATAGTGGAAGTGAATTAGAATGTGTGTAATGGATGTGTGTATTAGATACTGTTTGTGCAGTGAATGCAGAGTGTGTGTTTGTGTAGCGGATGCAGTGTGTATAGTGAACGCAGAGTGTGTTTGAGTAGTGGATGTAGTGTGTGTACAGTGATGTAGTGTGTGTTTGTGTAGTGGATCTAGTGTTTGTATGTACTAGATTAAATGTGTCTGTAGAGGATGTAGTGTGTGTATTAGACGCAGTGTATGTGTATAGTGAATGCAGAGTGTTTCAATTTGTGGTGGATGTAGTGTGTGTACTGTGAATACAGGATGTTTGTGTAGTGGATGCTGTGTGTACACAATCCAGAGTGTGTGCATAGTTTAGTGAATGCAGAGTGTGTGTTAGTGTGTAATAAATGCAGAGTGTGTTTTAGTGTGTAGTGAATGCAGAGTGTGTCAGTGTAATGGATGTAGTGTGTGTGTTAGTGCAGTGAATGCAGAGTGTGTATAAATGTGTAGTGAATGCAGAGTGTGTTAATGTGTAGTGAATGCAGAGAGTGTGTTAGTGTGTAGCGGATGCAGAGTGTGTGTTAGTGTAGTGAATGCAGTGTGTTAATGTGTAGTGAATGCAGAGGGTGTGTTAGTGTGTAGCGGATGCAGAGTGTGTGTTAGTGTAGTGAATGCAGTGTGTTAATGTGTAGTGAATGCAGAGGGTGTGTTAGTGTGTAGCGGATGCAGAGTGTGTGTTAGTGTAGTGAATGCAGAGTGTTAATGTGTAGTGAATGCAGAGAGTGTTTGAGTAGTGGATGTAGTGTGTGTACAGTGATGTAGTGTGTGTTTGTGTAGTGGATGTAGTGTTTGTATGTACTAGATGAAATGTGTTTAGTGGATGCAGTGTCTGTAGTGGATGTAGTGTGTGTATTAGACGCAGTGTCTGTGTATAGTGAATGCAGAGTGTTTCAATTTGTGGTGGATGTAGGGTGTGTACTGTGAATACAGGATGTTTGTGTAGTGGATGCTGTGTGTACAGTTGGTGCAGAGTGTATGTTAGTGTAGTGAATGCAGAGTGTGTGTCAGTATAGTGAATCCAGAGTGTGTGCATAGTTTAGTGAATGCAGAGTGTGTGTTAGTGTGTAATAAATGCAGAGTGTGTGTTAGGGTGTAGTGAATGCAGAGTGTGTCAGTGTAATGAATGTAGTGTGTGTGTAAATTTGTAGTGAATGCAGAGTGTGTGTTAATGTGTAGTGAATGCAGAGAGTGTGTTAGTGTAGTGAATGCAGAGAGTGTGTTAGTGTAGTGAATGCAGAGAGTTTGTATAAATGTGTAGTGAATGCAGAGTGTGTTAGTGTGTAGCGGATGCAGAGTGTGTGTTAGTGTAGTGAATGCAGAGTGTTAATGTGTAGTGAATGCAGAGAGTGTGTTAGTGTGTAGTGGATGCAGAGTGTGTGTTAGTGTAGTGAATGCAGAGTGTGTTAATGTGTAGCGAATGCAGAGTGTGTGTCAGTATAGTGGATGCAGTTAGTGTGTAGTGTATGCAGAGTGCATGTTGTATTGGTGAATGCAGTGTGTGTAGTGTATTGTATTAGTGTATGCAGTATGTGTGTTGTGTTAGTGTATGCAGTGTGTGTGTTGTGTTAGTGTATGCAGTGTGTGTGTGTTGTGTTAGTGTATGCAGTGTGTGTTGTGTCAGTGTATGCAGAGTATGTTGTGTTAGTGTATGCAGAGTGTGTTGTCAGTGTATGCAGAGTGTGTTGTGTCAGTGTACGCAGTGTGTGTTGTGTCAGTGTATGTGTTGTGTCAGTGTATGTAGTGTGTGTGTGTTGTGTCAGTGTATGCAGTGTGTGTTGTGTCAGTGTATGCAGTGTGTGTGTGTTGTGTCAGTGTATGTAGTGTGTGTTGTGTCAGTGTATGTAGTGTGTGTTGTGTCAGTGTATGCAGTGTGTGTGTTGTGTCAGTGTATGCAGTGTGTGTTGTGTCAGTGTATGCAGTGTGTGTGTTGTGTCAGTGTATGCAGTGTGTGTGTTGTGTCAGTGTATGCAGTGTGTGTTGTGTCAGTGTATGTAGTGTGTGTGTGTGTGTGTTGTGTCAGTGTATGCAGTATGTGTGTAAATGTGCAATCTGGGGGGGAGGGGGAGGGGGAGGAAGGGATATTTTCACATACATTTAAAAAAATAATAATAATTTAATTAAATGGTTTCTGACACAACACACAGTGTCAGTGTATGCAGTGTGTGTGTTGTGTCAGTGTATGCAGTGTGTGTGTTGTGTCAGTGTATGCAGTGTGTGTGTTGTGTCAGTGTATGCAGTGTGTGTGTTGTGTCAGTGTATGCAGTGTGTGTGTTGTGTCAGTGTATGCAGTGTGTGTGTTGTGTCAGTGTATGCAGTGTGTGTTGTGTCAGTGTATGCAGTGTGTGTGTTGTGTCAGTGTATGCAGTGTGTGTTGTGTCAGTGTATGCAGTGTGTGTGTTGTGTCAGTGTATGCAGTGTGTGTGTTGTGTCAGTGTATGCAGTGTGTGTGTTGTGTCAGTGTATGCAGTGTGTGTGTTGTGTCAGTGTATGCAGTGTGTGTGTTGTGTCAGTGTATGCAGTGTGTGTGTTGTGTCAGTGTCCCTTTAAATTTGAAATTCAGTTTGTGTTCTTACTTTAGTAAATAAACCGTACTGTAAGGCAGGGGAGGCCAAGATATCATTACAGAAAGATGCTCCCATATTTGTTTTGCAAATGGGGAAATATATTTCAGTAATTTTGTAAAAATACTATATTTTATAGTTTATTGTGTACACTGGAGGTGGTAGTAATTAGCTGATAGACATGAGGTGAAGAAGAGATTTCTATTTAAATTAGATCACAATCTAATTGTTATTGGTATTCACCACCATTAGTATACACCAGTCAGTACATTATGGAGATATGTGTTTGTGTTATTACATGTGTAAATTAAATTATCATACCACCTCTATAAAAACGTTCATGCTTGGTATATGATGAGATGTGCATATATTACATTTCAAGAGATGTCTGTATTACTCCTGAGAGTATATTGTGTTTTAGAATCTTTATAGATGGTGTTTGGTTGAGAAAACCTTATATTAAGGGTCACAGAATGTTAGTTGGACTTGGAGGTTGTGAATAGTAGAATTAGAACGTAGTCTGAGATTTTTGTACAGTGTAATATACCAGCTGCACTAATCCTCGCTTGGAACACTAGACTTCAAGTTAATATATTACTGGATATTTGGCGATCTTTCTAGGTATATAAAGTGTTAACCTCTGTATCTGGGGTTTTTTATTTAAAGGTATAATATTGAGTGATATGCTTTTTATTTAAAATTGTTTTATTTTTTTGTTTTTTTAATACACAAAAGTTATATGTTCCAAAATTGTCAAGGAATTGTTCATGTAGTTTGGTGGGGAGTACTGCATTGGCACTAGTTAGAGCCAGTCTGGCGATTGTGGGGCAGTATTGGCTCCTAGTTGGCATGTTTGGTTGGTATGCAAGCTTCTTGTTGCAGAATTTAAAGCACTCCATGGATGGGTTACGTCTGGCTAACTGGTAGCTATCTAAAATCTCTACAGTGTGCTGGTCTGTTATGGCTGCAGATATAATCCATGCAGCCCCTCTCTTTTCTGAGTCTGAATTCCCACTTGCCCATGGTTAGTCTTATTTTATAGTCTGAGAAATATTCAAATTGGAATCCTGCTGAAGAAATAGTTTTGTGATGGGTCATGCTTCACTTACTGAATATTTGTGAGGGTGTCTATGGGTTTGGGTGTACATCTATTAAATCTATTTACACATACGTTCTTGCTGACTAAAATCTAGTATTTCATCTTGGGTAGTTATGAATGTTTTATAACTATAATTTTGGTCATTTTTTTTTTTTTTTTACACACTCTTAACCCATTAATGACAAATATTGGTTTATGTCAATTCAGGACTTTAGGAAGATGTCAAAACTAAATAAGCAGGAGGCCATTATTGTTGACAAAAGGTCTTTATAGGCCGTGTTAGGCTGGCAACAAAGTGTAACATTTGGTATAAGAGGGGGAGGGGGAGGGGGAGGAAGGGACATTTTCACATACATTTAAAAAAAAAAAAATAAGAATAATTTAATTAAATGGTTTCTCCCCCCTCCCTGTTTACCTTTGTCCAGGGTGGGGGGGGGGGGGAGATTCCATGATCCCTGGTGGTCCGGTGGGGGGGAGATTCCATCCCTGGTGGTCCGGTGGCCCCCCCCCCCCCCCCCCGGCTCCCTGTTACCGCAGAGGGGGCCCAGGCAGCACACAGCTTCTTCTCTTCTCTCCTCAAATAACTCTTGCGAGACCCGCGGAGCGTTGCCATGGCAACCGGGTCTCGCAAGAGTTATTAGCAGAGAGAAGAGAGGAGAAGCTGTGTGCTGCCTGGGCCCCCTCTGCGGTAACAGGCAGCCGGGGGGGGGGGCACGCGGCTGCACACATAGATCGCGATATTCGCGATCTATGTGTGCAGAGAGGGAAAGTGGGGCCCAGAACTGCCAGAGCAGTCCGGGCCCCCCAGGGCCGCCGGGCCCATGACAACCGTCATGGTTGTCACCCCCTGATGGCGGCCCTGGTCCCGATCCTGACATTACGACAGGGCCAATGGATCCTGCAGGTACAAACGCTCAGATTGGTTCCCCTGACTCGAGATTTGAAGCCATGGACCATAGAATGGACCAGATGGCTCTGGCGCTGCAAGCATTGCTATCCCATCCTAGTAATCAATCAGAGGAGATGCGTACACCATCCATCTCTCTTGTTAATACAGGCCTAGAGGTAGCCACAGTGGGAGCCTCTTCCCGTGTTACTTCCCCTTTACGCTATGGCGGTTATCCGGAGACCTGTCGAGGTTTCCTAAACCAGATAGGGATTCATTTTGAATTACAACCCCGTGCCTACCCTACAGACAGGGCGAAGGTTGGATTCATAATCTCGTTACTCATTGACAAGGCTCTTAGATGGGCAAACCCTCTGTGGGAAAATGATAATCCGTTAGTCTATAATTATAATGCATTTGTCGCTACTTTTAGGAGGACTTTTGACCCTCCAGGAAGAAAGGCCAATGCAGCTAGACTACTATTACGTCTTAGACAGCATAGCCAAACCCTTGTGGATTATGCGTTAGAGTTCAGATCCTTGGCGGCAGAGGTCAAGTGGAATGAACAGGCCTATATGGACGTATTTCTGAACGGATTATCAGATGAGATCCTAGACAAGGTTGCCACAAGAGATCTTCCTGAAAATTTGGAAGAATTAATTTCATTTATTTCTCGAATAGATGAACGCATGAGACAGAGGCAGAACACTCGAGATAGAACTCATAGACCTTCCTTAAGACTAGCTCCCGCATTTCAGAATTCTGAATCTACAACTTTAGCTCTCCCAGAACCTATGCAAATAGATAACACTCGTCTCTCAGAAAGTGAAAGACAATACAGGAGAAGGGAGGGGCTGTGTATGTATTGTGGAGTAAGAGGTCACCTACGCCTAAATTGCCCTAACCGTCCGGGAAATGCTTGCACCTAAGTTTCTCAAGAGGACAGGCCTTGGGTGTTTCTATCTTGTCCTCTATATATGATTACAAAGATCATAGGCTTCTGTTACCTGTTTCTTTAGCTTGGGAAAAGGGAGTACTTAATGCTATGGCATTGATAGATTCCGGAGCAGCTGAAAGCTTTTTTGACCAAGCCTTTGTCACGAACCACTCTATCCCATCTCAGCTAAGGGATACACCCTTGGCCGTTGAGGCCATAGATGGTAGACCATTATCAGAACCTGTTATTTTTCGTGAGACTATACCAGTTAAGTTAACCATTGGTATTTTACACGAGGAAGGAATATCCCTCATGCTTATCTCATCTCCTTCAGTTCCAATAGTCTTGGGGTATCCCTGGCTTAAGAAGCATAACCATATTATTGATTGGGAACAAGGTGAGATAGTCTCCTGGGGTCAGGGTTGCCAGAGAGGTTGTTTACGGAAAATCTCACCGGTTTGCGTAGTTGACGCACCGAGTAACACTAACCAATCCACAGATTTACAGATACCATATCAGTACCTGAATTTAAAGGCAGTCTTTGATAAAAAGAGGGCTGATACTTTACCCCCACACAGGTCCTTTGACTGTAAGATTAGACTCCTGCCTGGTACTATGCCTCCGAGGGGTACAGTATATCCTCTATCCACTAAGGAGAACTTAGTCTTAGAGGAGTAGATACGGGAGAACCTAGACAAGGGATTTATTAGGAGATCCTCTTCTCCAGCCGGGGCCGGTTTCTTTTTTGTAGATAAGAAAGACGGCACTCTACGGCCTTGCATTGATTATCGGGGCTTGAATAAGATAACGATTAGAAATGCTTATCCTATTCCCTTGATTACTGAGCTCTTTGATCGTCTGAAAGGCTCCAAGATTTTTACCAAGTTAGATCTGAGGGGAGCTTATAACTTGGTGAGAATTCAGCAGGGAGACGAATGGAAAACGGCTTTCAATACCCGGTATGGCCACTATGAGTATACGGTAATGCCCTTCGGGCTTTGCAATGCTCCTGCTGTATTCCAGGACCTAATTAATGAGGTTCTTAGGGAATTTCAACATGAATGTGTTATAGTTTATTTGGATGATATACTAATACACTCTAGAGAGCCTGAGACTCACCACAAACAAGTCAGAAGGGTATTGCGCAAACTTCTACAACATGGTTTGTACTGCAAATTGGAGAAGTGTAGCTTTGACCAATCTCAGATAAACTTTCTTGGTTACGTTATTTCTGGAGACGGGTTTAGGATGGACCCGGTTAAACTCCAATCAATTTTAGAATGGCCATTGCCCAAAGGACTCAAGGCCATTCAGAGGTTTATCGGATTCTCCAATTATTATAGGCGCTTCATTAAGGGGTACTCTTCTATTATTGCTCCTATTACCAATATGACTAGACAGGGTGCTGATACCAAGACTTGGTCTCCTGAGGCGCTTGTTGCTTTCAGAACACTCAAGGAACAGTTTGCCTCAGCACCGATATTAGTTCATCCTGACACCTCTTTGCCTTTTTTACTCGAGGTAGACGCCTCAGAGACAGGTATAGGCGCTATCTTGTCCCAAAGGCTAGGTTTGAATAAACCGCTGCACCCATGTGTTTTTTTTCCCAAGAAATTATCTGGGCCTGAAAGCAGATATGATATTGGTGACAGGGAACTATTAGCGGTCATTATGGCCTTAACCCCTTAAGGACACATGACGTGCCTGACACGTCATGATTCCCTTTTATTCCAGAAGTTTGGTCCTTAAGGGGTTAAAGGAGTGGAGACATTTGTTGGAAGGGACTTTACACCCGGTTACTATTTTGACGGATCACAAGAACTTGTCCTATATAGGGGAAGCCAAGCGCTTGTCCGCCAGGCAGGCTCGTTGGTCTTTGTTCCTTACTCATTTCAACTACGTGCTCACTTATAGACCTGATTCTAAGAACTCTAAGGCTGATGCATTGTCCCGCCAACATGAACCTTCTACTATGTCTGATATGTTTTTTTCTTCTGTAGTTCCCAAGTGTAATATTGTTGCCAACACGAGCATCAAGATTCACTCCCCGTTGCTTGCTGAGATCAAGAAAGTACAACATCTGGCTCCCAGACTTGTCCCTGGGGATCGGTACTTCGTCCCCCCTGAACTCCAACTGGAACTGATGCACTGTTTTCATAACAGTAAATTTGCCGGACACCCTGGCATACGCAAGTCGTGTTCTCTGATTTCTAAAGATTTCTGGTGGCCTTCGTTACGTAAGGATGTTAAGGACTTCGTTGGGGCATGTGATGTCTGTATGAGGACTAAACAACCTCATACGCTTCCATGTGGGCTTTTGCACCCCCTAGAAATTCCCGTGAAACCATGGTCCTGTTTGGCTCTGGACTTCATTGTCGATTTGCCTGTTTCTAAAAAACATACTGTTATCCTCACGGTGATTGACAGGTTTACTAAAATGGCTAATTTTGTACCCCTGCCTAAATTGCCCTCTTCTCCCAAATTGGCTGAGATTTTCGCGAGGGAGATTTTTCGTTTACATGGTATTCCTTCTGAAATTGTTTCTGATAGAGGGCCCCAATTTGTTTCCCGGTTTTGGAGGTCCTTCTGTTCTCAATTTGGCATCAAATTGAATTTTTCTTCTGCCTATCATCCCCAGTCCAACGGAGCTGCCGAACGCACCAACCAAAAGGTTGAACAATTTTTGCGTTGTTTTGTTTCTGAACACCAGGACGATTGGGTCGGTCTGATTCCTTGGGCGGAGTTTGCGCACAACAATCTCGTTTGCGATTCTACTCGTTCTAGCCCCTTTTTCATGAATTATGGCTTTCATCCTTCCGTTCTTCCGTCGGTTTCCCCTTCCCAAGGGATACCGTCGGTTGATGTTCATGTTGCCAATCTGAGAAAGTTGTGGGATCAGACTCGACGAATTCTTCTTCATAATTCCACGGTGTCCAAACAACACGCTGACAAACGCAGACGGGTGGCTCCGGTTTTTGCCCCGGGTGATAGGGTATGGTTGAGTACCAGAAACATCCGCTTGAAGGTTCCTTCCATGAAATTTGCTCCTCGTTACATAGGTCCTTACAAGGTTCTGTCTCGTATAAACCCGGTTGCGTATCGTCTGGCTCTTCCGCCTGCCCTGCGCATCCCGAACTCCTTTCATGTTTCCTTGTTGAAACCTTTGGTTTGCAACAGGTTTTCCTCCGCTGTGTCCTCCCCTCGTTCTGTCCAGGTTGAGGGTCAGGAGGAGTATGAAGTCAAGTCCATTCTCGATTCTCGGGTTTCTCGGGGGAGGGTGCAATATCTTGTTGACTGGAAAGGTTATGGTCCTGAGGAAAGGTCTTGGGTGGTCCGGGAAGATGTGCATGCCCCTCGTCTCCTCAGGGCATTTCATGCTCGTTTTCCGTCTCGCCCCGGTTCCTTCCGCCCGGTGGGCGTTTCTGAGAGGGGGGGTACTGTCAGGGTACCTGAAGTCTCTACCTCGGAGGAGGTTAGACTTTCAAACGGCCGTCCTCTCAGGGGGGCTGACTCACCCGATCCTCACAGCTCTCATGGCCGTTTACACGCCGGCCGCGATAGCCCCGCCTCCTTTTATGACGCGGCGCTCAGGAGCCGACGTCATGACGGCAATCACGTCCCGACCTGTCAATCTAGTCCCAAACAACGAATCAGGGCTCGTCAGGGGCGGAGTCATCAATTAAAGAGCCAAGGTATAAAATAGGGATGTGTGTAATGGTTCATTGCCCTGTCGTGGTTCTAGCTTGTCTGGTCACTCAGTGCTCTTATTACTGTTTGTCTTTTTGGTTCTGACTCGGCTTGTATTTTCGTTCCTGCTTACCTCTCGTGTCCTTTGACCTCGGCTCGTCTCTCGCTTACCTGTTCTCTCGTTCCCTCGACCTCGGCTTGTCTCTGACCATTCTTTGCTTTCTCCTTACGTTAGTCCGGCCATTCTAAGGTCCGGTATACGTACCTAGCTCCTGTTTGTATTCTGCGTGTTGGATCCCTGTCCCGATCCTGACACCTGATAGGCATGTGCATGGGGAAAATTTTCGGTTCGGTTCGGCATTCCGAAATTCGGGATGTTCGCAATTAGGGACTTCGGCAATTCGGCACTTCAACACTTCGGCAACTTTGGAACTTCAGCATTTTGGGACTTCTATTGCAGCCGCTTAGTAGATAACTCCCTAATTCCCACGGTATTAGGGAGTTATCTACCAAAAGGCTGAAAGACCTAAATTGGTCTTTCAGCCAAATTTACTAATACTAAGTAAAAATGACTTAGTATTAGTAAATTTTGCCCCTACTCGCTATACCGCAAGTAGGGGCATGTCTAGTAAACAGTGAGCAGCCTGGAAAAAAAAATCCATCTTCACGTATGGAGGGTGTAACGGACCGTTTTACTCACCAGAGGTTAAAAAACGTTTAAGCGATATTCCCCTTTCCAGATGCACCGACAGCTACTGTAAGCACCAATCTCCTGAACTGCAAACACATGAATTCACCAACTCCAGAACAGGAAACACACGAATACTGGAAACAGCTGAACAGGAAAAGCATACCATCAGCTTACACTCCTGGCCATCAGCATACAATCCAATTCCCCCAATAACGAGACAACACTTTGTTTTGAGATCAAGCAGAACTGATTTACTGGGGCTACCTGCCCGGCTTTTATGCAGGTCTCCCACCTGGTGGACACTCCCCTAGGGGACCAGATGGAAGACTGGGAAACATATTGGACATTGACCAATCACAAGCTTACAATCCCACAATGCATCACAATCCCTCCTCTCTGTCCTGGAGGTAATTGGGAAGTAATCCAATTATCTCCAAGGACAGAGGCAAAACTCCATTAGCCACATGGCAGACAAAGGACAATAAAATACATAAAAATACATACTGTTTCATATATCACATAGAACATACACATTCTACCTATCCCCAGATAGCTTAGATCTGAGCGCACATTATTACCGGATGGCGCTCAGATCACATACATACAGTTCAATCGCCATGGAGCCAAAGTCTTTCATACAGTCTTTCAGTATACGGCTGGGCTCCATGGCATAGCTATCTGGGGTAGCATGGCTTTAACAGTCCGCAGAAAGGCAAAAAACAGCCTTTCTGCAGGGAAAAAGAACAGTGTTAAACATGGGGCCATAGTCCAGCGGCAGGAGGCGGGCGACCAGGCTCCTCCAGTGGCCAGTGGCGAGGTTGGTTCCGCCACAGAGGGCTCCACGCAGACTGAGCTCTGCAGGGCGGGGGAAGGCTTATAAAGCCTTGCTCCGCCCTGCAATTAGGCTCAGAGCACTCTGATTGGTGGGTTTAAGCGAGTATAGCGAGTAGGGGCATAATTTACTAATACTAAGTAATGTTTACTTAGTATTAGTAAATTTGGCTGAAAAGCCAATTAAGGTCTTTCAGCCTTTTAGTAGATAGCTCCCTAATACCGTGGGAATTAGGGAGATATCTACTTATTCATTCCTGTCATTACACTGACTGGCCAAGTAACTTCCATTTTATATGAATGTATGT